>NW_006399751.1:19181300-19187418 GCF_000299155.1 Elephantulus edwardii | reverse complement strand
ATTTCATATAGAATTTTGGAATTTCTAAGCTTCAGAAGGGTTCTGAAATGTAATCAGAATGTATATTAAAACTCTTAATTATTGTCTTAATATTCTGTTTTGATGCTATTTCCTGTGAAATGCTACTGACGAGTGAAACAATTTTTTATGTAAGTTGTAATTTTAAGCCTCAAGAGTATTTCAGAAATCACCTAGCTTAAAAAAAAACACAAAGATATTTGTTTAATAAGAAAAGTGATATTTTTCTCATGTCTAAAATAAGCCTTCATATCAGCATATTGTTATTGTTATGTGTCGTTGAGTCACTTGCGACTCATAGTGACCCTATGGACAACAGGCCTGAAACCTACTCTATCCTAAGCCAATTTCATTGTTACTGACACACATACCAACATACATTTATATTATTTCTAATTTCTAATTATTTCCAAAACCTAAGTATTTACCAAAGAATTGCAAGGTTAAAGATAGACATTTCAAGTTTTGCTTTAAATTATTATGTTAAACTTAAATATTAAACCTGCTAACCTTAGCAACTTGTGATTGCTGGAAGGTCTTGATTTAAACAATTTCATGTTATTAGTATTTTCAAAAGACTGACTCCTGGTGACAATGGTAAACTTATCTTGAGTCTTGCATTCCTTTTATAAATGTTTTAATTCTCCTGAAATTCAAATGTCTGACTTTTCTGGGTTTTGTTGTGTGTCATCGAGTCAGATCTGCCTTAAAGTGACCCTCCAGTGGGTTTTCAGAGACAGCTAATCACATGAGAGGAGACTGCCCATCCTTTTCCCACTGGGCACCTGGTGGATTTAAACTACATTTCTTTGAAATTCTATAGTAACTGGATGCTGGAATATCCCATATTAATCACTGTGCTTACATATCCTTTTGAAACTTGAGCATTGAAAAAAAAATTATACCGTAAAAGCTATTTTTGAGACAAACAGTGATCTATATGAACTAATATGGCCATTTTTTTTTCCATGAGCCTTGTGCTTTTTGAAAATGTAAGTCTATTTTGAGAAAAGGACTTGAAATGTCAGAATAGACAACTCACTTATTACTTGAAGTGTTATTCAGGATAGTGCTATATGATAATATACCCTGACCACAATTTCTTTATAAGTTCTGTTCCTTTTTTTCCATAACAATGCTGATGATATATGCTATGTTTTAAAAATTCTTCTCATTTTGGGAACCTGTATGTCAATCTTAGTTGAAATATTATCTTGATTTGTAAATCCTATCTTCAACAAATGTTTATGCTCATATAGAGTTAATCTTTCAATATGACTCCTCTAGCCATCTTGATGTTGCTCTACGGATAGCTGAGACTAAGTGATCAGGACATTTTGACCTATCCACAAGGGAACTGGCTATCTAAAATTCCACAAGGAGATTGACTAGTTTTGCTAATAAATTGAAGCACTCTAGTTGCAGAGAGGCAATTCTTCTTCCTTCATCAAAATAGATTAAATTCTTTGCCCAGCCAGAGAAGAGAGACTTCTCCCAAGAGAATGAATTAAGGACATGCTTTGGGACAGCAGTAGCAAAGATAGCTGAACTGATGAATTGATGTGAGGTAGCCTTTTGGGGGTAGAGGAATAGGAAGCCAGTATTTGCAAGACTGAGAACTTGGGAAAAGTTAGAGCCACAAAGATCAAGACTGAAGTGCCTACATGTATATTATTTTGGGAGTACCTTGACTGTATTCTGTTATTAATCTGAACTATAACCTTTTGGCTTCTCCATACAGTTCTGTGGGGTCTTTGAGCTATCACATCAAATTTTGGACCCAGCCAAGCATTGAGATTGGTGATGAGATGAATAGAAAGAGTCATGGGAGTATGAGGGGCATGCCTGAGCTCATGGGAACTGGTTTTGTCTGATCGATAGTGAGGGTGGGGATAGTTTCCCCCTGTGAAGTTGATGAAGGTCAAATATGGCTCTCCTCACATGGCCCTTGTTCCTTTTACAGTTTGTCTAGCATGACTTTATTTTTTTTTTAATTTTAGCACTCGAAAAAAAATAGTTAAGGACTCCTCACATAGTTTTGATTTCAAAAATGGCTCACTAAAACAACAACAACAACAACAACAAAATAACCACAACAACAAACCAAAAAAAACCACCAACCTTTGCTCATATGAATTTGCTGAACCTCAGGAATGCTTCTCTTGTTTACTTATAAGAAGGCCAAATTCTGAAATTCAAAAGCTCCCGGAGTCCAGTTCAACTCATATCAACACTCTGTTCTATTTCAAAAGCTGTAAATCTTTCCAGGAATAGCTTTTACTTCCTTGTAGAGAAGTGACTGGATTTGAATACAAGAACTTTTCATTCTGAGCCCAGTATGTGACACACTGTTCTATCCATAATGGACAAACTCCCTCACTAATTCTCAAGCTAACAGAACTGAAGGAAAACAAAATCTAAGTCTCAGTTGTAAGAGTAGAGGAGTTGTCTTGGTTTCGGTTGCTGGCAAGACAAATATGCGCATAGTGACTCCGTGAATAACAGATCTGACCCCATCCTATCCTGTGCCATCCTATCATCTGTGAGATACTTAAGACCATTGCTTTAGTCACTGTCAATCCCTGTCAATCCATTTTCTTGTGGATATTTTTTTTTCTCTTTCACTGACCCTCTTCGAAGGAATAGCCTCACCTAGAAACATGCCTAAAGTATATAAGATAAAGCTTCACCAGCTTTCGCTCCAAGGAGCACTGACTGCACTTTTTCTGAGACATGTATGTTTGTTCTTCTGGTGGCCCGTTCAATATTCAGTACTCTTCAATACCACAAAGCAACGCCTTCAGTTCTTGTTCTGTCATCCTTATTCATTGTCCAGCTCTCAGCAGCATAGCAAGGGATTGCAAAGATCATGGCCTGAATCAGGTGCACCTTATTACTCTTCAAACTGACATCATTGTTCCTCGGTAATTTGAGCAGGTTTCTGACAGCAGATTTCTGAATTAAATATATCTCCAATATTAAGATCCCTCCTAAAATGTAATACTACTGTGAGTGATATGATGCTATCCATACATATACAAGGAAGATCTGTGAATATAACTATTATTCAAATATATTCACCAACAGTGAAACCAAACAGGAAGAAGTGAGGGTTTCAACCAACATTTGAAGTCATAGCAGCATTATTCACAAAAGCAAGGCAATGGAAACAATCCAAATGTCCATCAACAAATGAATAGATTGAGAAATTGTAGTATATTCACACTATGGTATACTATGCAGCACTTAGGAGTAACTAATATGAAAAATATAATATGAGAGAGGTTGGAGACCATCATACTGAATGAACTATCTAATTTGTCCTCATAAGAACAAATTCTCCATAAAATCATTATTGTAAAAATAGAAGGATAACTAATAATAGGTGTATAAAAGTCCAAAGAGGAAAAAGGGAGTAGGAAAACTAAAATAAGAAGTCACATGGTCACAGAATTTATTGGGCTTTTGGAGACTGTGAAGGAATTAAGAAAGGTCCAGTGAGAATCTGGAAAGATCTGGGCATAGATCAATGGTGATTACTTTCATAAAATGCAATGTATGGGATAATTGTATGAAGTGAATGGATAAATGTATGAAACACAATGTATATGAAGTTTATATGCAAACCAATATACACTATGCTAGTTTTTTAAAAGTAAATGATAGAGAAAAGTTATCATCACAATAGGCATCATGATGGATGGAGAATGGATTGAGACTATCAACAACTTCATCTTATTTGAATCCAGAAGCAACATGCTTAGTATACCACAAGTCATGAGATGTATTACACTTGGTAGGTCTGAAGTTACGGATCTCTCCAAATTATTGGGGACTAATAATATTAGTTTGAGGACTAATGTGTTTCTGATTCAAGCCATCATCTTTTCAGTCACTTTCTATGCATCTGAGAGCTGGACAGGACTGAGGAGAATAGAAGAACAATTGATGCCTTTGAAGTGTGGTGTTGGAGAAGAGTGCTAAAAGATCTGTGAATGGCTGGAAGAACACACAGATATGTTTGGAGAAAGTGCAGCCAGAGTTTCTTCTTAAATGCAAAGATGATAAAGCTTCTTTTCACATATTTTGAACATGTTTCTAGGAGAGGTTGTTCACTGGAGAAATCCACCATTATGCTTAGGAAGGTGGAGGGGTGGTAAAAGAGAAGAAGACCTCAGCTTGGCAGCTGACATGCTGACTATGGCAATTGGCCTGAATGTGCCAGAAATTGTAAGGATGGTACAGGATAGCGAAGTGTTCAGATTGGTTGTTCATTTGGGTTGTTTTTAGTCATACTCAATGACACCTAAGAACAACCGCAATTAGTTTAAACTCTGGTGGCCTAGTGTTAAGAAGCTATACTGTAATTCCAAAGGCATGCAGTTCAAATCCACCAATTACTGTATGGGAGAAGGATGGGCAATATCCTCCCATGAGATTTACTGCTCTTGGTGGGTCAGTTATGAGTCTGTTCAACAATATGCAGCAACAGGAATTTAATAAATATTTTCAAATGTATACACATTAAATTGTTATCTTTGGAAAAAGAAAAAATCATTTTTGAAATCTGTTTAATAAGTTTCTTTTTTCAGATTTTAGTGCTACTGTTGCAAGGTAAACTCGAAGATTTCAAAACTCAATAAATGACTACTTCACTGTGTCTAAGAGATAGATCCACATTCACGGAAACAAACTGTAATCAAGTTATCTTTCCCTAATCCGCTGCCATAGAGTGGATTCCAACTCATAACAATTTCCATTAGGTTTCATATATTATCCGTCTAACAGGAATAGAGAGTACATCTTTTTACCTTAGAGAAGCTAATAGATTTAAACTGCAGACTCTCGGAGTAGCGGTGTAACAGACACTCAATGCATTATACCACCAGAGCTCTTATTAATTAGTATACAGACCACGCTCGATTGTCAGTTGACCTTAATTATTTGGCTATGTGTTTATTTTGAGCAGATTCTGTTGAATATAGGATAAGTTAGCTGTAATGTCTATGGAAACAGATAGCCAGACCTGGTTCATCTGCTGTGTGACTGTGTGGTTTGAACTGGCAAGTCCCCAGCCCCGAGCAGATCATACATAATCTGTATGATTAGCTTTCCGTACTGCTGTTTATGGTTGTTACTGTTAAGGGCCAACAAATTGATTGTAACTAATCCAACCTTGTGAACAGCAGATCTGAATCTTGCCCTTACATTGTGCCATCTTCGTGATCTCTGTCCCGCTCATGCCCATCGTGGTAGTCACTATATCAATTCATCTCATTCAGGGTTTTTTCTTTCACCGGCCTTTATTTCCCAGAATGATGTCTCTTTCCAAGGACTGATTCTTCCTGGAAATATGCGAAAATTTCACCACTCTTCCCTCTAAGGAGTACTGGAGTTGTTGTATTTATTTCAAGACAGATTTGTAAGTACTGCTATTCGAAGGCAATGATTCTTCTTCTGTCATCTTTATTCATTTTATATATTTAAGAGGGATAGGCAGCAATTGAAAATACTATGACCTGGATCAGATACATCTTACTTTTTAAGCTGACATCCTTGCTCTTTAGAATTTGGGTAAGTTCATATGTTCATTATTTATTCATTATTTATTCTGCTAAACTTCGTTGCAGACCAGTTACAGGAAGTGTGGAATCAACAGTGTCCCAAATGTTTGAGTTACTGTATAACTCCATGATTTCTGACATCAACATTCCCTTCTTTGCTCAGTAACTCCACTCCTCTATGTCTCTTGGGTTTAGTGGTTTGTTGGAAGGTCTCCCAAAGACTCAGACTCCCCAGGATAATGAATAGCATGACTGTAGATGACAAAGGTTGATGATATGGAGTGTTGTAGTCTACTAAATCAGTGTAGCTACAAAGTGTGTTTCCCAAAAAAAGACAGTTAGCATTCAGCTCTCATGGGCTTATATAAGACCCTAGTCGAGTTGCTATAATCAAGGATGCTTTCGGCAGAACGTTAAATGATCCCGGAAGTATTAAAAGAAGATGGAAGGAATATACTGAGTCACTGTATCAAAAAGAATTGGAATACACAGAAGAATTTCATGAAACAACGTATGAGCAAGAGCCTATGGTGATG
>NW_006399751.1:19168518-19179799 GCF_000299155.1 Elephantulus edwardii | reverse complement strand
ATAACAACAACAACAGTAGGGTTGGGCTTGTATCTCACCCTAATCTTATCTCCTTCATACAGTGAAGATTTCAAAATAAACAGTTAATCAATGGATAGGAAAGACATATCGGACAATAAACTTTTGACATAGTTCATGATAATAGATTTCCCCAATATGACACTTTTGACTTCTTGACAATTGCTACCATGGGCATTAAATATGTATTCAAGTAAAATGAAGTCATTGACAACTTCAAATTTTTTTTCATCTGTTATGATATTTTGGATGCAGGAGTGGCATCCACTTCATAAACAGCATGCCTCTGGAAACTGTGGACTTTGATAAATGATGATGGTTGTGGAAGGGATCATTATGAGTCCTGCTCAACTTGATAGCAACCAATATTATGATGATGCCTGTTTGTGCAGTGGGAGGATATTTGTTTTCTTGATGTTGATATATAACCCATATAGTCTGATCTCCAGTGAGTGCTTCAAGTTGTCTTCACTATCTGCAAGCAAGGTAGTGTAATTTGCATAATGCAAATTGTTGAGTCATCTTCTTCCAATCCTTCATAAAAACTAGATTCTTGAATGATCAACATACAGACGGAATGGGCATAGAGAAAGTATGTAATCCTGGTAAATACCTTGGTGTAATTTTAAACCATGCATTATTTCCTTGTGCTGTTCAGACAGTTATATAAGGTTAATATGAGCACAATTAATTGTTCTGAGATTCTCATTGTTCTTAATGTTATCCACAATGTGTTATGATCCATATTGTCAAATGCCTCGGCATTGTCAATAAAACACAGGCAAACGTCTCTCTGGTATTCTCTGCTTTCTACCAGGATCCATCACGTCAGCAAGAATATCTCTTATATCATGGTTTCTTCTGAATACAGATTGATTTCTGGCACTTTCTTATAGATGTACTGTTCCAAACATTTTTAAAATAATCTCCAGCAAGATTACTTGTATGTAATATTAATGATGTTATTCAATAATTTCCAGATTAAGTTGATTACCTTTTTGGGGAATGGTAAAAATTGTGGATATCTTCCAGTCAGTTGGCTAGGTAACTGTCTTCCACAGAATGGTGAACAGATCCAGGCTGAATTAGATTGTTGG
This sequence comes from Elephantulus edwardii, assembly GCF_000299155.1. Taxonomy (NCBI): domain Eukaryota; kingdom Metazoa; phylum Chordata; class Mammalia; order Macroscelidea; family Macroscelididae; genus Elephantulus; species Elephantulus edwardii. Next base: position 19,178,684 of record NW_006399751.1, on the reverse strand, counting down.
AATGTGTCAATTAATATCTCATAAATTCCTGGGCTTTATTTCTTGTTAATACTTCAGTAAAATTTTGGCTTATTCCTTCATTACTATCAGTCCTTTATCCTATGTGGCTTTCTGAAATGTTTCTGAGTTGACCAATTGTATCTGATATGGGGATTCTGGGCATTGCTTCCATGTTCATTTAAGGTTTTCTGCGTCATTCAAGATTTCCCCTTTGAAATCTTTCAGTATTGCAATTCAAAGCATGTTTTTCAGGTTTTAAACTTGAGATATACCTAGTGTGTTCTTCCTCTTTGTTTTTTTCCAATGTCAGCATTTCCCCCATTCAGTTATAGTATTTTGCTTTGTCTTCTCAAGCTGCATTTTAGATCTTTTGTTCAGCTCTCTTACTTCAACATCTTCCCCTTTGTTTTGGCTTCTCTTTCAACGCAATTATCAGAGTTTCTTCTGACATCCATTTTGGTCTTTTCTTCCCTATCATTATAATGACTTTTTGTTTTCTTCATGAATTATGTCATTTCACAACTACTGCAATTGAAGACATTGCTGTTTAAATCTTTTAAATCATACATGGAAGCAATGGGGTTATGGTTCAACTATATTTGTTTTCTGTTTCCAATTGTTTGTCTTGGGCATCTGCCATAAACGGAAATACCAAATGACTAAATCAATGTCGTGAAAATCTTGACGTTATGATTTGTATTTGCACAGCATCATTTTTTTGAAACTTCTATTTCATCGAAATCAAGAATAGAGCAGGGTGTGCTATAAGCAATTGAAATACAATAAACAAATGTTCTTAAGAAACTGCTGAATTCAATATCTATAGAAAATAAAATATTGCCTAACAATTAAGGTAAATTAGGCAGCTGTTTTCTTACTATATTGTGCTAATGCAACTTCAAAATTGTAAATTGTTGATGGAATCTCAGAATGAGGAGAAAACAATATTGTTTCCCATTTCGATAGTTGTTCATTTTATGATTATCATAAAAAGCAAGGATTTTTTGCAGCTGGTAATGGCTAAGAATAACATATGACAATCCAAGAAAGCTAGTTAAATAAAATAAATAATATAAAATGAAAGAATTGTAACATCTTTTTTTTTGTAGCTAAAAATGTGAGATTAGCATAAAACTACTGAAAGTATATTCATAGGTGCTTGGTATGCTTTCTTTATTTGAAACTGAAGAATATAATAAAGTAAGCCAGGAAATTCATAAAACTCCTTAATATCCAAGAGAACATTAGCATTAAAAGTGAAAACAATAAGACATATAACTCAATATGTATTTAAGATTACATATCATAATATTTTAGAAAACAGAAACAATGAGTAGTAATTAGAATTTATTGTTATGTGCTGTTGAATCATGTGTGACTCATAGCGACCCTATGAATAACAGATCTGAATCTTGTCCTATCTTGTACTGCCATCATCATTGTTGTAATCACTTTGTCTAGCAATATAATTGAGAGTAGTCTTCATTTTTGCCAAATTTCCACATTTTCAAGTTTGATATAATCTTCTAAGGAAAAACCTCTTCTAACAACATGTCCAAAATATGTGCCCAAAGCTTGTCTCTAAGGACACTTTGTTTTTACCTTCTCTATGACACACACATTTGTTGTTTTAGCAGTCCATGAGCTGTTCAGTATTCTTCCCCAACAAAATTAAAAATCTTAGATTCTTCATAACTTTCAGACACATAGTAAATGAAAAAGACATAACTTGAATCAGATGTAGCTGGTCTTCAAACAGACATCATTGTTCCTCAATGCTTTGGAGAGCTTCTTTACAGCAGACTTTACCAATTTTGATTTCTTGACTACCAGTGCCAAGATTGTTGATTGTGGAATCAAGCTAAATGAAATTCCTGACAAATTAAATTTTATCAGCCCAGAGGTACTTTTTTCCTTCTATAATTATATTTTGTTTAATTATCTATGTCAGCCACTTGATCTTTTTCATATTTTTAATAATTTCTAAAATATGTGCAAAATGCCAGAAATGAAGAGATAACTTTGAGGAAACAAATGTGTTTTCCAACATTACTCACCTTCCAGTTGATTTCAATAGTGAAGGCTCTCTGTCAGATTTCTATGCCTGTAAATGTTTGCAGGAGAAGATTAATCATCTTTCTTCTGTGTAGAAGTTGGTGGATTTGAAACACCAATATCTTCATTAGTGGCATAACATTAAACACACTATGCCACCAAAATGTCTATTTTCTACCTCAAATTATTCCTTTACTTATATCCTACTGATTGCCCTGGAATTGATTAAGACTCACAGAGACTTTAAAGGATAGGATAGACCTATCCTATAGCATTTCCAAGATGACAACATTTATGAATATGGACTATTACATCTTTTTTTTCCAAAGAACTACTGTTATTGCTCTTACGATCTGTTGAGTCAGCAGTGCCTCATGGTGATCCTATGTACAACACTTCTGAATCTTGTTGTTGTTGATTACCTTTGAGTTGAGCACAGTTCATAGAAACTCTATGAACAAAAGGCCTGAAGCCCCTCTACAGCTACTGACATTTATCAAGTTCATAGAGTTTCGGGAGGCATGTTGTTTAAGAAGTAGATGCCACTTTTGCTTCCAAACCTGTCATAGAATGTTCTTGGTTGAGTCACCTGTAATGCATAGCAACCCTGTGTTCAGCAGCTTTGAACCCTTCCTGTCCTGAGCCAGTCTCACTAATTCTGACCCACTGTATCAATCCATCTCACCTGGGGTTTTCCTTCCCTGCACTGTCCGTCCACCTGTCTGAGCATGATGTCGTCCTCCAAGGACTGATCTCTCCTGACCACTTGTCCAAAGTGAGTTGGAGCCTCAAAATCCATGCCTCCAAGGAGAAGCTTGGTTTCACCCTTTCTAGGACAGACCTTTTTGTTCTCTTAGCAGTCCGTGACATGTTCAATACTCTTTTCCAGCACCATAACTCAAAGGTATTAATTTGTTTTTCTGTCATCTTTAGACATTGTTAAGTTTTCTGATGCATAGCAAGTAATTAAAAGTAATTATTGTGCCACCAAGCTCTTTTCCTATGTCTTCAACAACAACTAAACATTTACCATCAAATCAGAATCAAATACTAGCTGACTCCCCAATGGGTTTTCAAGGGCCTTAAATTGTATGAAAAGAGAATATCCATCTTTCCCCCCATGAGCAGCTGGTGTATTCCCTCTGCCTGCCTTTAGGTTGGTAACACAACTCCTTATCCATTGGCTACCAAAGAGTCTTTTCTCTTTATTAGCCATATACATTTATAGTTCCTTGGTGTCAGTCTGCATTAATATTTATTAATTATTAGGAAATGTCACTTTTTATATATGAAGACAAAAAATAAAATCCCAAGATCATGCATATGTGACTATATACTTGAAACAATCTTTTACTATAATAAAGAAACTTTGATAAAATAAATATTTCATATCTATTTAGTTTTAAATATAATCAGCAAATACTGCATAAAGATGGAAGTATTTTCTTGTATATAATAATAAGCTTATTCATTTGAGAACATATTTTTATAACTTAAAAAGAGTTTGAAATTATTTATTTACTTAATTCTATTTGTTTTAGTAGAGATTTCAAACTATATTATTCAAAATAATCCTGATCTAGGCCCTGGTCTTTGCAATTGCATGCTAAGGATGTAATTGACTAAGAATAACACAAGAATTGATGCCTTTGAGTTGTGGTGCTGGAGGAGAGGATTGAACATACCATTGACCACAAGGTGAACAAATATATGTTTCTTAGAGAGGGTATGAAGCCAAGTTTCTCCTAGGAGGCAAGGATTTTGAAGCGTCATCTCACACACTTTTGGCACGTGGCCAGGAGGGACCAGTCCTTGGAGAAGGATAACATGCTTGGAAAGGTGGAGGGAAGGTGCAGGAGAGGAAGACCAGATGAGATGGACTGACACGATAACTAGAACGATGGGATTAGGTGTGTCAGAGTCAGTGAGAGTGGCTCAGGATAGGGCAGAGTTCAGAGCTGCTGTACATACATAAGGGTAGCTATGAGTTGCAGGTTATTTGAAGGCACATAAAAACAGTAATGAGCATCATCATTCTTCCGAGTGAATTTAGTGGTATTAAGGTGTCTACATAGAGAATATCTTTTGCAATAGGATAAAATAATGCATGTAGAGGATGGAACATGATTTTTCTTTTGGATAGAAAATAATTCAAGGGGAGAACGCAACATAAATTATAAAATTTAAAACTGCAAATAAAATATGCAGTTGCATGTTAGTAAGAGAGTTTGGTGATTCTAATTTCTTTGAAAATAGTACATTTTAAAGTATAAAGAAATATTGTAACTATGTACCTTTCTTTATTTGACAAATATACATAAAATACAAACCATATGGATTCATGATAAATATTTGGTTAGGAAAAAAATGCATGTTATCCATGAAGAAGAAAAGTAACCTAAGAAGCTCCATGATGACTATTGCCGTTATAAGATAAGAGGAAGCTGGAAGATGTGAGAAGACTAATTATGTACTCTTTTAATGAGACAAAATCATCTTATAAATAACCCGTCAATAGGTTTCTGAAATTCAGAGCACTGATAGTTATAAGTGACTAGAAAGGTGCCACCTTTGACTGAGCAATGCCCCTCTTTACAGACTATGCCACCAAAGCTCCTCTTTATGTTCAATTAGTCTTTATAGACAATAAGATGTTTCCTTTAACACTAGGGTTACAATTTTTTCACTCCTAAAACATTTGATTCTATATGATGCATAATTTTTTTTCTGACTTTAAGGGTTGTTTTAAAATTTTTTTTTGGTCTGGGTTAACTTTAACTCTTCTAACTCCATCTTAGACTAGTTGCAACAGAGATATGTCATTCAAAATGGAAAATATATGTTGCCCTTTCCATTACAGAAAGAATTGGTCAACCTGTTCTAAGAGATTGAGTAAGATTTAAAAATGACAATGATGTGTTGTTTTTACTCAGTCTTTATATACAATGAACTTCTTTTTATGAATTAATACAAATAAATGCGCACGCACACACACACTCTTGTTTGGACATAAGAAGAACTAGTAAGGGCACCCAGTCTTCCAATTTTTGTAACTTAATGTCAAATAGATACTTAAAAAGATAATAAATTGTAACATTATCGTTTGGGGTGCCCACTGTGGTCCTATAATAAAACCCTTCCAGGTCTTTTGCCATCCTCACTATCTCTGTTGCGTTTAAGCCATTGTTGTAATCACTAGGTCAGTCCATCTCAATGAGGGTCCTCCTCTCCTTCCATGATCCTGTACTTTTCAAAGCATATATCCTTTTCTAAGGACTCACTCCTCCTGATAACTTGCACAGAGTAAGTGAGAAGTCACCATCATTTACTTTATTTTTTTAAATTTTTTTATTATTATTATTTGTGTGTGTGTGTGTGTGTGTGTACCGTCAAATCAGACCCGACTGGTACAGGAGGAGATAGCTCCTCCTTCTCCGGCAGAGCATCTGGTGGATTCGAACCGCCATCATTTACTTTAAATGGAATTTTTTTTTCCATTTTCTTTCAAAAACAAGATGTTATAATAGAGTTTCAGCTTTTTGTTTGAGTACTACAAAGTTCAATTCTAAGTATGACTGTGTTAAATAGTTAACAAAGAGCAGGATTGTCCATCTTTATAACCTTAAGAGATTTTGTATGTAACAAATGGTAGAGTTATCATCAAGATTAAAATATTAAAGTCAGATATCAGATACTAGAAAGGAATCTTTATTTCTCCTTAAAACCATTAAGTAGCATTTACAATTTCTATGTGAGTGAACATTCATTTATCAGGAAAGAGAATATGCCTATTTAATTCAACACCTGGTTTTGTATTTATAGAACAGTTTTAAATTTTTTTCTTTTGGTCCGTATAAAAGATCACTTTTAAAAGAAGAGAAAACACAGAGATCACTGAATATTATTATTAACAACTACTAAAACTTCATAATTCAGTCATAATTGCCCCTATCATAGATTCCTTTATTCCATCTTGCTTTTAAGTGATAAATCACTAAAAATGAAGCCATTGTAAAACAGCAGGCTAGAGTTACTAATATGTTCACAATTTGAAAATTACATACACCATTACCTTAAAAATGTCATCAAAGATACAAAGGATTGATTTCCCAATAAGATTGTTGTATTGTTAACTGTTTAGGGACTACAAATATGTATTATTTTCCTGATGACTAAAATTTAAATATAGATCAAATATAAAAAGTATTGTTTAGATTTTATACATAAAAAATACATAAAATTTAGATTAGTGATTAAGAAATTTTGCTTTATTGGCAAATGGTAGATGGTATGGCATATATTGTGATTCCCTATTTTAATGCTGTGATCTTTGCAATTACTTGCTATGCATCAGAAATATGGATAATAACTAGGGATGATAGAAGGAGAATTGATGCTTTTGAGCTCTGGTGCTGGAGAAGAATATTGAATATACCATGGACTGTTAGGAGAACAAACAAGGACATCATACTTGGGAGGTTGCAGGGACAGCACAGGAGAGGAAGACCCTTGAAGAGATTGATTGTCTCAGTGGCTGAGGTAATGAGGGTAGGTGTATCAGAGACAATATTGTTGGCACAGGATAAAGCAGGTTTTAGGGCTGTTGTACATAGGGTGGCTATGAGTCGCAGATGACTTGACAGCACATAACAACAACTGCATTTTTATTACTTCTACAGGCCTTAACCACTTTTCCAAGATTTAAATACATTTATACAATAGAATTTATTGTCTCACAGCTTCCGAGGTTCAGGAATTGATACATAACAGAGATATTGCTTAGGGAATCATGAGTTTGTAATCAGACTGCCAGCTAAGGAAAGAAATATTCTCATTCCTGTGGGGAAGGAGCTCGCTGAGTATTTGACAAAATTTAGTTCCTTAAGACTATAGATCTAAAAAATTTACTTGGTTTCTGTGGGCAGCCCTCAACCCTTATATCTGCCCATAATTTTCCAACACAGTTATTTGCTTTCTCCAAAGCAACAGAAGAGAGAGACTCCAACAAGACAGGTATTAAATTTGATGGACAAATTCACAGACATGTAGTTTATTACATCTCTACCTATTGATTGGAAGCAAAGGGAGAGTATGTAAAAGCATGAATATCCAAATGCAGTGGTGATGAGGACACATGGGACTATTCTTGATATTATTGGTATTGTTAATGGCAATTGTCCTATGACATTGCCAAATTTTATACAGTTATAACATATTTTGAGCATTGAAATACTTTATTTCTTTTTTAAAAAAAACTGGTTTGTTTTAAAAGTTCTTTTTTAAGTTTTTATCATAAATTTTAATGAACATTTACAAAGACTTTGGAGTTTCATTCATTCATTGTTGCATTTTTCTCCCTGCCTGACCCTCTCCCCCAAATTGCTCTTCTCTTTGAAAAGTAAAAGAAAAATTATTTCACTGGTGTATAATCCCTTTCCCCGCTTCCTGAGCACTCCATTATGCAATGTTCATTCTGGACACCTTTTATGACAATAATACCCAATCATATATCGCTTTTAAACAATTCTCTTCCTCATCTGTCTCAATGCAGTATACATAATTTATCCAATATTTCTTATTCTTACCCCAACCCTGATGTCAATCCCATTCTACAACAGTGGCACTATGCAATATTTGTCCTTTTGTGACTGAGGTATTTCATTCAGCATAATATCCTACAGGGTCACCCATTTTAAATAATATTACATGACTTCCTTATTTTTTAATGGAGTGTATTATTCCATTGTGTGAATATACCAGAGATTCTCTATCCATTCGTTTGTTGATGGGCACTTAGGTTGTTTCCAATCTTTGCTATTGTGAACAAAGCCTCAATAAGCATGGGTGTGCATATATCTGCCTGGGTGTCAGTATGGTTACTTTAGGGTATATTCCCACTAGTGGAATTGCTGGAGCAGATGGTATCCCTATTTGAAACTTTTTGAGAGTACCAAACAGCCTTCCACAGTGGTTGCACCATTTTACACTCCCATCAACAGTGAATAAGGGTTGCAGTTTCTCCGCAACCTTGCAGGTAGTTGTTGTTTGCTGCTCTGTTAAATTTTGCTATTCTGACTGGGGTGAGATAATATCTCATAGTTGTTTTGATTTGTATCTCTCTTAGAGCTAGGGATTTTGAAAATTTCTTTCATACTTGTTGGACATCTGAATGTCTTCTTTGGTGAAGTGTCTGTTCATATAATGTGCCCATTTAAATTAGATTATCATTATCTTTTTGTGGTGCTCAAATATTTTATAAATTCTAGATATAAGTCCCTTGTCAGATATGCCATTACCAAATACTTTTCCCCAATCGGTGGCTTCCCCTTTTACCCTAATAGAGAAGTTTTTGGATGTGCATAGGGATTTGATTCTTAGAAGGTCCCATTTATCTCTTTTATCCTCTCCTGGTTGTAGACTTTTCAGGATGTTTGGAAGACTGTTTATATTGTGGATTAGGACTTTTAGAATTCTTCTGTTTCTTTGATGAAATGTATAGTCCTTGGTTTTAGTCCTGTGTCCATGATCCATTTTGAGTTTGTTTTTAAGTATGGAGTGAGGTGTGGATCTTGCTTGAGTTTTCTATAGATAGTTTACCAATTTTGCCAGCACCATTTGTTAAAAAGTCTGTTGTTTCCCCACTTAACATATTTCTTCTCTTAGTCAAAAATCAATTTACCATAGGTAGATGGGCTGAATTTTGAATTCCCTGTTCTATTCCATTGATCTAAGTGTCTGTCATTATACCAGTACCATGCTGTCTTGACCACCATGGCAGTGTAAGATTTGAAATCAGGGAGGGAGATGCCTACTACCTTCTTTCTCTTTTTAAGAAGTGCTAAAAAAAAAAAGAAGTGCTTTGCTTATTTGGGGTCTCTTTCTATTCCAAATGAAATTGGAGACTGCCTTTTCCATCTCATTGAAGAATGGAATTGGTATTTGTATTGTGATTGCATTGAATGTGTAAATTGCCTTTGGTAATTTTGTCATAGAGGGATTTATGTTGGCCTAGTGGACAGAAAATTATGCTACCAAACCCAAGGTGGGTGATTTTAATCTGTGGCCCTCATGCCTGGTTCAAATTGTTTTTCTGTCAAACATTCTTCTAGGTGGTATAGCACTGGTCTGTGCATTGCTGTACAGAGGTAACTCATGGTTGCTGTGATGCCGAGCACTGTGACACTGATATGCCAGATGTGATAATGATTATCCATGGTGGACAGTGTTTGCTGGAGCTTCCTGATTAAAACAAGCCTGGAAGCAGGAGTGGCATCCACTTCTGAAATGGCTTGCCCCTGGAAATTCTATGAACGGTGTTCAGGCCTTTTGTTCCTAGGGTCTCTATGAGTCATCTATGACTTGATGGTACATAACAACTATAACAACATCCATGAGCAAGGGATATGCTTCCACTTCCCCAGGACTCTTTTTGTTTCTTGTAGTAGTGTTTTGTAATTTTCTTTAAATAGATCTTTTGTGTTTCTAGTTAGGTTTACTCCCAAGTATGTAATCTTATGATTAGCTGTTGTGAAGGGTATTGTTTTTCTTATCGCCAGTTCTGTATTTTCTTTGTCACTGTAAATAAATCCCATTGATTTTTGTATGTTGATCTTATATCCTGCCACTATGCTGAATTGGTCAAATATGTCCAGTAGTTTTTTGCTGAGTCTTTAGGGTTTTCTAAGTATACTGTCATATCTGCATGTTGTTGTTATGAGCCATTGGGTGCCTTGCAACTCATATCAAGCCTATGTACAAGAGCTCTAAGTGCGGTTCTATACTGTGCCAAACTAGCCATCTCAAATGCTCTTATTCCCACCACTCCAGTCACAGAATTATCAATCTCATCGAAGATCTTCTTCTTCTTTGCCGCCCCTCCATTCTGCCAAACATGATGTCCCTCTCCAAGGACCAGTCCTTTCTTGCAACATGCCCAAAGTATGTCAGACAAAGTTTCAGAATCTTTAACTCCAAGGAGCATTCCAGCTTCACCTTTTGCAGGAAAAACCTGTTTGTTCTCTGAGCAGTCCATGGTATATTCAACACTTGTCTCTAGCAACACAGCTCAAAGGCATCACTTCTGTTTCTATCGACCCTATTCACTGTCCAAC
>NW_006399751.1:19157684-19162373 GCF_000299155.1 Elephantulus edwardii | reverse complement strand
GTGACATCTTGCTTTGTGCTTGTGTAGCTTGTGAAGTGACCTGTTTCTTTCTTGATGATGTTGTGGTAGGGTTTTTCATGCCTAAGGTAATGTGATAATGGTTACCCATGGTGGACAGTGTTTGGTGGCGCTCCCCAATTAAAACAAGCTTGGAAACAGGAGTGGCATCTGCTTCCATAAATAGCTTGGCTCCAGAAACCCTATGAATCTGGAGAAAGGATGAAAGTCACACAGGTGTCAAGGACTTTCATTTGTAGGGTCGCTATGTGCTGTCAAGGACTCAATGGCATTTAACAACATAGAGAGAGACCAGTTGGCTTCATGGACTGCAGGTGATGCTATCAAGCCAAAGGTGGATGACTCTAATCCACAGCCCTAAGGCCTGTCTTTAATTGTTTTTGGTGAAACATTCTTCTAGGTTGTATAGCCCTGGTGTGTCTTCTGCCATACATAGGTAACTCGTGGTCACTGTGAAGTTGAACACTGTGACACCGACATGTCAAATATGATAATGGTTATCCTTGGTGGACAGTGTTTGGTGGGGCTCCCCGGTTAAAACAAGCTTAGAAACAGGAGTGGCATCCACTTCCATAAATAGCTTGCCTCCAGAAACCATATGAATCTGGAGAAATGATGACAGTCACGCAGGTGTCGAGGACTTTTGTTCATAGGGTCGCTAGGAGTCACCAACAACTCGACGGCACTTAACAACAACAACAACAACAAGGTATTGATAGCAGTTATGTTTTCTATGTATCTCTCTGAATTTCTGAACCAAGGCAATTGTCCATTCATGGTTTATGAAAGTGGTCTCTTCTGTTGAGTAATTGTTACAGCTATGTGAGATCAAAATACTCTGGATTAATGACAGCTAGTTGACTGAACCTGAGGAGATGTGAGAGTATGGGGGGGGGGGGAACAGGAGGGGTAGGCACAAGCACAGGTGTAGGCTCTATGGCTCGCTCCTGGTGGGGCTAACTGTCCAGGTAGGCATGTGGGAAGACATCACTCAGTTTGCAGCTGTCCCACTCGCACCTGGCAGTAGGTGGGGGTTTCCTGCCTGGGTTTGGATTCATAGGGACCTCACTCAGGTTACAGGTGTCCTGCTGGTGCCCAGCAAGGCTACCTTCCAGATGGGCACTCGCCAGGATTTCACGAGTTTGCAGCTGTCCCACTCATGCCCAGTTGGGCTACCTGCCTGGGTAGGGATGCATGGGTACCTGTGGAAGAAACTCACTCAGTTTGGAGATGTCCTGTTTGTGCAGTGTGGCAACCTGTCCCTGTAGAGACTCTCAAGGACCTCACTGTGGTTGCCGCTATACAGCTCATGCCCGGCAGGGCTGGCTTCAGGGCAGTCACACGTGAGTACCTCAGTCAGGTTGCAAATGTCCAGCAGGGTCCAGGTGGCGGTGGGCCAAGGTAGGGGCGGTCACTCCGGGGTAGCTCGCTTCTCTATTTTTTTTAAGTTAGAGTTGGTGAAATGTGGTTAAAAGAGGGACAAACACAGTAACCAATATTCCAAATAACTTTAATAGCCTTAAGGATAGGTTCATAAGTCAAATCAAAACAATCACAATTGTCATTTAGGGATATTCTTTTCAAAAATGGTAGTTATGTTCTCTATACTTTTTGGTCATAAACTTACTGAGTTTGAAAACCAGATGAACACAAGACTGAAGTCATTACATTGAGGCTGGTGAGTTTCCTTTTCCTCACATTAGTCCAAATAATAAAATTTACAAGAAAGATAGAAGTAACAATTCTTTGAACTGAATATAATTATTACTATGCCTTTCCCCAAAATGAGTTACATAACAGTAAAATATTTTTCAATGAAGACACAGCTTTAGTTATAAAAATAAACTGGCTTTTTAAATTATTTGTGTTGTTTGATAAATTTCACTTTGCCCTGGTATTTGTCAAACGTTGTTGTTAGGTGCTATTGAGTTGAATAAGACCCATGGTGGCCCTATAAACAACATATCTGAACCCTCTCTCATCCTGTGCCGTCCTCACACATTCTGACACACTAAAGTCCATTGCAGAAATCACAGTGTCAATCCACTACTTGGTTGAAGGTCTTTCTATCCCTCACCAACAGTCTGCCTTTCAAACTGTGACGTCCCTCTCCAAGGAATAGCATGCCGTCTCTTCACTCAGCAACATGCCTGAAGTATGTGAGGCAGTTTTGCCATCTTTGCCTTAAAGGAGCCCTCTGCTTGGAAGTATTGTCAAATATACTTGATTAAATTAGCAATTATCTGAAGATATAGTACACCTTCTTTCTTCAAATAAATATTTTTCAGAATCATTAAATGTATCCTCACTTATTATAATAATTATGGATATTCTACAAGAAAAATAATATTTAATAGTAAATTTCATATTCAATAACTCTAATTTTCAATATATCATTGACAATAGCATTTTCTTCAATTCTGACTTCACTAGTATCAGTAAGCATGTTTTCATCTCCAGTGTTGCTCCTTTACAATTCCAAACATCACATTCTCTTCGCTGCGCAAATATACTTGAATTATCTATTTCCAAAGAAAAGCAAATATATTTTTCACTTCTATTTTGAAGCATTAAAAATAAAAATTAAATTGATTTGGCTTGATAGTATTAATAAATACATTAATGAGTAAACACATTAAATCATCTCTAGTCAGTTGGTTTTAATAATTTAGGGTTTTTTCCCTTAATTATACTTCAATAAATTGCAATAGTGTCTTCAGAATATGATTTATTTTTTATTGTTATGTTTGCTATTAAATAATACTTGTATGAATAATATCCTCTATGGTATTTGAAAACACATTTTGTTATTTTTAAGTGCTGTCAATTCAAATAGAACTTATAGCAACCCTATGAACAAGAGATCTGTATCCTGTCTTTTCTTGTACAATTCTCATGATCTCTGACATACCTGAGGCCAAGGCTTCAGTTACTGTGTCAATCCATGTCATTGGAGGTCTTCCTTTGCACTGACCCTCCACTTTTGCAAATCTGATATCCTTTTGAATTACTTCTAACAACATGCTCAACATATGTGAAGTGAGCTTCTTCATTGTTACCTCTAAGGAACACACTGGCTCCATTTTTTCAAAGAAATATATTTCTGTTCTTTTGGCAGGCCATGCAATATTTAGTACACTTTTCCAATACCACGACTCAAAGACATCATTCTTCTTCTCTCCTCCTCATTAACTGTACAGCTCTCAGAGGCACAGTAAGCAATTGAAAAGACCATAGTCTGCATCATGTGCATGTTAGTCTTAAACGTAACATCCTTGTTCCTCACTATTTTGGAGAGGTCTATGGTGGCAGACTTTCCCAATGTGACTCATCTTTTTATTTATTTGACTACTTATTTCAAAGTCGTTGATTGTGGATTTGTGTCAGATGAAGTATAGTTGAAAATTTCAATCTTTTTCCCATCTATCATGATATTGTGTATCGGTCTAGTGGTAAGGATTTGGGTTTTTTTGATGCTGAGGTATAATCCATATTGAAGGCTATAACCTATGGTTATGTAGCCTACGTAGTCTATGGTTTTCTGCAGCAAGTGCTTCAAGTCCTAAGTCTTTCTCAGTTTTAGCAATAAAATTGTCATCTGCATAATTCAGGTTGTTGATGAATCTTCCTATGATTCTGATGCCACATTCTTCTTCACAGAGTCTTGCTTTACAAATTTACTCAGCGTATAAATTGAAGAGGTATGGGGAAAGGACTCAACTGTGACACACACCCTTCCCGATTTTAACTTATGGAATGTTCCCTTGATCCATTCAGACAACTACTTCTTGTTCTAGGTACAGATTCTGTAAGATCACAATTAAATGTTCTGAGATTCTTATTCTTCTCAATGTTAACTATAATTTGTTATGATCTGCATAGTCAATAAAACACAAAACGAGATTCTTCTGGTATTCTCTGTTTTCAACCATTATCCATTTGACATCATCAGTGCAATCCCTGGTACTGTCATAGTATCTCTCTTTGATTTTTTTTTAACCACACTTGTTCGTTCTTTTACCATACATATGATTTAAAAATTATTTTATTTTAAACTTCTTAGCTATTTAATGTCATATTCAGTTTCAGTTGCTTTGCTTGATTTTTTTTGAGGAGGTTTCACTTATTTTCCTAGTGAATGGGTCAAACTTCACTATTTATTTTCAAGTCTGGTAAATTCTGGACTTCTATAACCACAAAGGTATCATGTTAAATATTAAATAATACATACAAAAATATTATAATTTGTAAACATGAAATATGAAAATGAGGATCCACTGAATATTTATATGGTTAAAGAAAAAGGTTTGAAGTATTGATATATGCTACAGAATGAAAGATGGTTGAAAACATTAGGTACAGCTACAGCAGTCTGTCAAAAAGGACCATGTATTTTTGTATGCTTTATATGCAATGTTCAATGTTGGCAAGTCTATAGACACAGAAAATTCATTTGTTTCCTTCTTAAAACTATGGGTTTGCTATAAGTTAGAACAGACTGATTATGTGACAAAAACAAACATGGATGAGGACATTGCTGTGTGCTGCTAATGATTACAGGATTTTTTTTGGAGAGTGATGAAAGTTAGATTGCTGTGGTGAAGTAAATTAAGTATTATGGTCATTCTAGACATGTTGTTGTTGTTGTTGTGTTGTTATGTGTCGTCGAGT
>NW_006399751.1:19154875-19155484 GCF_000299155.1 Elephantulus edwardii | reverse complement strand
TATAGGTTTCACATAAGTGCAATTCAATGTTTTGGGATTCCATTCTTCTCAGAGTCATCCATAGCTTGTTGTGATCCATAGTCAAAAGCCTTTGCAAAGTCAATGAAGCACAGATAGACATTCTCTGGTACTCTCTGATTTCTGCCAGGTCCATCTAATATTAGCTATAATATCCCCTTAGTACCACAACCTCTTCTAAACCCAGCCTGCATATCTAGCAGTTCTCCGTTGATGTGTTGCTCCAGTTGTTTTTTGGATAGTTTTCAGCAGAATCATACTTGTATGTGATATTAATGATCCCCAAGTTAGGTAGCAATTTACAAAACCATTGCTTCTATGTGTTGCATTGTATTCCATCATGTGAAAGTACCATAATTTTTCAATCCATTCAATTGTTGCATATTTGGGATGTTTCCATGTATAGAGGAATTTTCTTGAAAGATGTAATCCATTTGGCTCTGAACACTAAATCTAACCAGATCCAGCTGCTCCAAGAGCCACCATTTACCTAGTAATTCATTCAGCTTTTCTGATTACATCCATCAGCCAGTACCAGCTGTCATGTTAGCCACTACTGCCTATAGTCAACTGATGAACAAGCCATGGTTT
>NW_006399751.1:19152378-19153978 GCF_000299155.1 Elephantulus edwardii | reverse complement strand
GTTTTATAGTATATACAATAACCTCTACAAAGTTACTGAAAAAACACTATTACAAGTCCTTGTTGGTTAAAATCATTCTGTAACTGTTAAATGTATTTATTGTTGAAGGAATAATTACAATTAATAATCTTCTATATTGTGTTAATAAAACATTCTGACAGACTTTAAAAACAGGAAGGCCAAAGTTAATGGTCTTGGCAGATATCTTTTAGAATTCTCTTACCTTTTGAACTTTATTGTCATTTTGTAATATTCTCTTGAGTAATAGTTGGTTGGTGAGGGTTCCTATTATATAGTAAGACTTTTTGGGTACATTTAAACAGAACAAAATGAATATCTTTTCCTTTTGGAGACATTAGAGATGACAAAAATCTCTTGAGATGGTTTTTGTTGTCACTGTTTGCATGGGTTAGATACATGATCATTGGTTACAGAGACATTATGAAACCCTAGTGCATAATAAAATATATTGATCATATGGTAAAAGAGAACTTTTATACTAATCCATACTACTGATATATAATAATGTGTAAATTTTACATCAAGTTAGCACAAGTGTTTATGTTAATATGCTTTACTTGAAAGCTTTTTTTCCTGAAATGCTTCTGAAAACATTTTTTAAAAATACATTAAACTATTGAGTTTGTGCCAAAAGAGCATCTGTTTGCCATTGATTTACTGTAAGTCTATTTTGTCCATATATAAAATATGAGATTTCAAAATCTATGATTACCACATTTTAACATCTAATAAAATTTAACATGGAATTTTATTCATGAATATATATTTAGAGATCTAAAAATATTTATCAATGTTAAAAAGTGCTTTTGCTAACACTGATATAAGAAAAAATATTTTAATACTGTATTGTTCTTTCCATCCCAAATTACTTCCTTATTTAAATTTTGGTCCAGAGTTTGCTAACTTACTGGAGTCTCCATGTGTGTGTCCTTGGTTTGTTATATTCTCAGCTCTTGACACACTTAGGTAGCATGTGGTGCCTCTGACTGAATCCTTGGTAAGTTTTCCACAAACAGGAACATTTCCATTTGTTAACGGAGCCATTTGACAATGAATGAGATGTTGAAGATTCAGTGGTATAAATCTCACTCTACATGCAGCAGGTCTGGGTTAAATCTCCGCCCTGTGCACCTCAACTATAGCCTTCACCAGCTGTCTGCAGAAATTTGTATATGGATGACATACTGAATAGTTTTCAGAAGAGTTTAAAGACAAGCTAAAAATATCTGGTGATTTATTTTGAAAAATCAACCAGTTAAAAAATCTCTGTGTACCATAATAGTGTTTTCTCTATTCAGTCATAGAGGTAAGAGAATATTGGGAAGGATTTAATTCCTTTATTCTTAGGACTGTCTGTAGTCAGGACCAATTCAGTGGCATAGAAATATAACACTGTACTATTTAAATATCTTCATTTCATTTGCATAGCATGATAAAAAAAGATTGAAAAGTTTCGGGGATAAAGTACAAACGTGCATGTTGTTGTTGTTGTTGTTGTTGTTATGTTCCATCAAGTCGTTTGCGACTCATAGCAACCCTATGTACAACAGCCCTAAACCCTGCTCTATCCTATGCCAAT
>NW_006399751.1:19143731-19151058 GCF_000299155.1 Elephantulus edwardii | reverse complement strand
ATGGAAGTTCAACATCAAGAAGACAAAGATTCTCATCACTTGGCCAATTGACAGCATTATAATAGGTGGTTAAGAGATTGATATTGTTAGCAACTTCAGCTTGCTTGACTCCACAATCAACATTTTTGGAGTTAGGAAATCAATCACCCAACACCAGCAGTTAGGAAATCAAAAGATTAATTACATTATCTGTTTTCAAGGACCTCTGCAGAGTGCTGAAAAACAATGATGTCAGTCTGGAGGAGGCTAAGGTGTCCCTGATCTAGGCCATGATTTTTGCAATTATTTGCTATCCATCTGAGTGCTGGGCAATGACCAAGTATGACAGAAGAATTGGTAGCTTTGTGTTGTGATGCTGGGAAAGATTACTGAACATACTAGGGACCGCCAAAAGAACAAACAGGTCTTGCCTGGAGAGGATGAAACCAAGCTGCTCCTTGGAGGCAAGGATTTTGAGTCTCCATCTCACATACTTTGGGCATGTTGCCAGGAAGGATCAGTTCTTAGAGAAAGATATTATGCTTGGAAAGGTGGAGGGACAGCACAGCAGACGACGACCCTGAATGAGATGAATTGACTCAATAACTAGGGTAAAGAGGCTAGTGTGTCAGAGAGAATGAGACTGGCTCAAGACAGATGCTATTGTCCAGAGCGTCACTACAAGTTGTACTTGACTTGAGAACACATAAACATTTGTAGAATCAATATTGGAATTACTTAAGATAATGTTGACTTTGGTACAGCAAAGATCATGTGAAAATGATTAAACAGTGGCCATATGAACTTAATGCTGAGATCAGGTGAATTAATTGATCAATGAAGTAAAATTAGAGAAAAGAATGAAAGTACAACAAATAGAAAAAGATATCATTAAACCAGCAAAAGTTGGAGTGAAGAAACTCCAGAAATGTTTGAGAGTATGGAAAGACATTATTTCTGATATGTCCCTTCTACTTTGAGACTCAGGTCCCAATTGAAGTAACAGTTATGGCTAGGGTTTTATTTGGTAAATATAGATGATCAGAAACATTATAGGATTAAGGATACTTCTTTCCTCCCCCTTATTTAAATTTTAAAAATCCACTGACTGACATGAACAATAACAACTGAGAAAAATCAATTGGCCTAAGAACCTGTACACCCAGGCTGTGCATTGTGAATGCTACTCACTGTGTGTCATTTCAAATGAAGCCTGTCTGATTAGATGATTCATGACCCCTATTTACAAATTAGACGGCAGTGCCTGGAATATGTGAAAGGTTATTCTTGGTGTCTAATTTGTAGCTGTAAAGTGAAAGTCATTGTTTTGTTTTTCCTTCAAGCAAAAGAGGTTATTAGAGAGAGTACAATTATTACAATGCCTATAATTAGGGATATAAGCAATATACAATTCTAGAATGATTCATAATGCATTAGCTTTGTTTAATTCTGGCTATGTGGGAAGAAATTTTAAGTAGAACCCAACACGTTAGAAAATTGACAGGTATGGAGGAGTTAGGAGCTGATTAGCTTTGTAGATCATTGTACCAGGAATATGATTCATACAGGAAAAAGAAAAGTATCTTTCCGTTACACAGAAGAATACCAATACAAATATAAAGGAAAATACACTTTTTAAAAAAATATTTGTATACTGTTAGTTAAGCACTGATATACTCTAATCAAGTTACCATAAATTTTTGTAATGGTTCTTTTAAAATTAGTTGTTCCGAATAATTTGTCTAAAATAACTAAACTGAAATCGGTCTACAAAGCAAAAGCTAATCACTATAAAATTAAATAATATATGTGTGTGTATGTAAAAATTTACATTTAATGAAACCTCAACATTAAATATACATAAATGATGTTTTCAAGCTTTCAAAAATTCAGCTGAAAGAGAATATTCTAAAGTACCAGTTTGGATTTGATTATGAAATGAACTATATTGACCTGAGGAGTTTCAATTTTAAAAAATCATTAAAAAATGCTAATGTAGTTTCATGTAGAGGGGAAAAATTAAGAAAAGTTAAACTTTGGAATCAAACCCTTAGTTTTAATTCAAGCTCATGTGCTATTTTGTTGTTAGTTGCTTTTAATTCAGCTTGATTATTGTGATGTTAGCCTAAAGTTAGCTTTTTTTTTTGTATCAATCAGATTTTAATGATTTGGGCTCACTAAGTACAGACTTCATTTAATGTTTCAGTTTGAGAGGATAAGAAAGAATATATTAACTTATTTGGTTGATTTACTGAAGCGTGGGTTATGCAGTGACCTACACTAAGTGGAATTGAAGTATCAGATATAATTTGCAATTCTGTAGAAATATCCTAAGGCGTAGAGAAATTGCCTTGTTAGAGTAGACCATAGACCACCTGGGGAATGTCCAAAGGATACACCTTTCACAATAATTGTTGTTGCTGTAGTCATGTACTGTCAGGTCAGAATTGACTCATAGCTGGCCCTCCAGCTGGTTTCCAGAGGCAGCAAACCACACGGGAGGAGATTGCTCATCTCTCTCCCTCAGTGCAACTGGTACATCTGAACTGCGTGTCCCTGGGTTGGCAGCCTAACCCACTAAGCCACCAGAGCTCCCTTCACAAAAAATATAAGGAATAAATTTGTGAGGAGAGCACCAATTCTTGATGTCTACTGTAATTGCCATTTTATGTAAGCCAAATTTGATGATGGGAACTGCCCTTGAAGAATTGGAGCCTGAAGGATATTATGATGAGTGAAATATCTTAGTCACAAAAGGATAAATACTGCATAACACCACTGTTATAAAACAGGGCAAACATTGAGGGGGGAAGGGTGTTTGGGAGAGAGTGAGAAAAGAGTGGATAGATAGTGATCTGCATTAGATCAGATGAAAGAAAAATACTATTCGAAAGGAGTATATGATTAAGCATTATAGTATTGCAACAATCTAGATCGAGGGGTACATTGCGGGAAGGGTTGAAAGGAGAAAAGGGAGAGGGGGGAAAATGAGCAACAATGGAAAAAATGACTTTTTCAATCATTACGGTAGCCCTTTCTGGTTTCTACCTACCCTAACTGCAGACATATGGTCTTGCAAATTCTCAATAGCTTTGGAACTAGGAAGAGAAAGAGAGAGAAAGAGAAAGAGAAAGAGGAAGAGGAAGAGGGAAAGGGAAGAGGGAGGGGGAGGAGAGAAAGAGGGAGAGGAAGGAGGAGGGCGAGAGGGAGAGGGAAGAGAGAGGGAGAAGGAGAAGGAGAAGGTGGAGAAGGACAGGGATAGGAGGGGGAGGAAAAGAAGAAAGGGAGGGAAGGGGAGGGGTAAAAGAGAGGGAGAGGAGGGGAAGGGGAAAGTGAAAGGGGAAAAAGGGGAGGGGAGGAGGAGAAAGAGGAGAGGAAGGGAGGCAGCATGAGCAAGTAAATGAGCTTCTCACACTGAGCAACAAAACGTGAGGGAGACTAGAGCAAGACCCTTGTCAGAGGGAGACCTTGGTGGTGAGGCCCTAGAAACTGTGGTGGAAGGACTTTGACATTCCTCGGGAGAAACTGTGGCAAAGTGTAACCTCAGGATCCCTGAGCTAAAGGTCGTAGTTTTGCTGTTCTTGTAGGATGATGAGGGAAGAGCTGACTGTTGAACTGAAACCAGAGCCTATACTTATTGAGGAATTATGTCTTGGGACTGCTGGGTCACACCTGCATTTGTCTTAGGTGATATTCTTTGCCTTTGTTCCTCTCCAACTTAATTCCTAATAAACCCCACTCTAGTACCACAGGAAGCCTCTGGTTTGAATCCACCAGCTCCTCTGCAGGAGAAGGATGGACTATCTCCTTCCATGCAATTTACTGCCTCTGAAAGCCCACTGGAGAGTCAGTTATATGTTAGTTCTGACTCCATGGCACACAGCAACACAACAACTCGGTCGCACAACTATGAGTAAAGTTTGTGAGTCAACAATGGATATCTGCCCTAAATGATTGGTAGAAGCAGGTGCAGAGGCATAGGCATAGGGAATGCTGTGTCTGACCAAGCAGATATTTGTTTGCTGCTATTGATAATATTGATGGGGACAGTTCCTCTTTATTAAATGGTTAGAAGTGACAATTGGCCATCACCATCCCCATGGTACAACTGCTTCTTTTGCAATCATAGAGACTCTGTACAACAAAACAAAACCTTGCCTAATCCTGAGCCATATCCACTGTCTTCAGCATGGTTAAGTCCATTTTTCAGTCATTATGTCAGTCATATATACCTATACCTACACTTAAACCTATACCTTGCCAAGAAGCTGTCATAACAGAGTAAGGAAACACTGCATGGTTTAACATCAAGAAAGGTGTACTTCAGGGCTGTATTCTTTCTCCATAACTATTCAGTGTGTTGAATAAATCATTTGAGAAGCTAGACTTCATTGCATCAGAAGTAGAGGAAAATTCATCAGCAAGCTACATTACGCAAATGACATAATAAAAAGAAGACTTGAAACACTGCAGAAGATGAAAGATCACAGCCTTCAATATGGATTACATCTCAACATCAAGAAACTAAAAATCCTCACGAGTGGACCAAGAGGCAAAATTCTTGATATTGATGGTGATGGTGTTGTGTTGAGGATTTTTGTTCAAAATAGCCCTCCTATCCACTAAATGACTTTGACTTTGTCTCATGAATGTACTGGGTCATGCAAATCAGATGTATTAGCCTATCCAGAAGGGAATGATCCAATTCCGACACTAAATTGAGCATATTCAGCAGCAGATTTTGAAAATCTCAACCCCAGTAAAGAAGCAGCAGAACATTCTGTGTGTGCCCTCTGGGACCAGAGATTCTTGAGCCAGCCAAAAGCCCTTTGCTCAAGCTTGGTAAAGAATATGGGAGGAGACACCATAATTGGTAGGACTAAGAGAGCTTTGTAGCAGTGGCCTAAGCTGTTATGGTGAAGATCATAAAGCCTGTGACAGTGCTTGAAAAGCTGTCTGGACTGAGAAATTATATAATGTTAATTTACCTAATAAACTTCACAATCATAATTATGGTTCTGTGTGATCTGAGAGCTATTGCAACATATTTTAGACCCTGCAGAGCAATAAGATTGGTGTTGGAATTAGTTAATAGTGGTGCAGAAGCACAGGAATATTTCTAACCATGTTGGTTTTGTGTTTTGGATTCTGTTGACAGGGACTGTTCCTCTTGGTGGAATTAGCAGAAGTCAGATCCACAGTGTCCTTGCTCCTTTTACAGATGGGAGACAAAATTGAAATTGTCCATGATTACATCTTGCTTGAATCCACAATGGTACCAGCAGCCAAGAAATTAAAAAAAAAAAAAAGAGTCACATTGGAAAAATATGCTGTCAGTGAAAATATGCTGTCAGAAAACTAAAGAGCAATGACCTCTTCAGGAAACTAAAGAGCAATAATATCAATTTAAAGACGAAGGTGACTGTTAAAATCCATCGTCTTCTAAACTGGTTGCTATACACCTGAAAGTTGAACAATGAATAAGGACAACAGAAGAATTGTTGCTTTTGAGTTGTGGTTTTGTAGAAAAGTACTGAATATCCATGAACTGCAAAGACAACAAACAAACTTGAGAAAGTGAAATCTGAGTGCGACTTGGATGCAAACACAGTGAAATTCCATCTCATACACTTTGGGCATGTTGCAAAGAGGGGCCAGTCCTTGGACTTCATGCTTGGAAAGATAGAGTGTCAGCATAATAGAAGAAGACCCTCAGAAAGATAGATTGATACAGTGACTGTACCATTGGGTTTGAGTGTGTTGAAATGATGAGAATGGCACAGGATAGGGCAAAGTTCAGATCTGTTTTTCATAGGGTCTCTCACCATCATTTCTGTGGCCCATAACAACAATATCGCATTTAGAGTCACATCTTTCACTGACCCTTTTCTTTTCCAAGCATGAGGTCCTTTTCCAGAGACTGACCCCTCAAAACTATATATTCAAAGTGTACAAGAAAAAGTCTCACTATCTTTGCTACTAAGGAACCCCTAGCTGTACTGTTTCCAACACAGATTTGTTCTTTTGGAAGCCTATAGTGTATTAAAGACTTTTGCCAATGTCAAAATTCAAAAGCATCAGTTATTTGGTCTTCCTTATTCATTTTCTAACTTTCATATACATATAATTGGACTGACTCAGCAAATTAATCATATAATAAATACTTGTTATTATTTTGGAAGGTTGACTATTTTATTTTTCCTAATTTCAAATCAAAGCTGTAGTGATTTAGAATTATTAGTTTCAGCTACCATCTGAACTCATGGTGACTGTCAAATCATTGTTAACTAATAAAAATAAAAAAATAAATCCAAACCCTAAAACCTGACCGTCCTCAAGATAGGTTGTGAATTGATCCACTGTGCTCCAAAAGGTTTTCATTTGCTGATTTTCTGAAGTATATTTTTTCAGGCCTTTTCTCTTAGCTTGTATCTAGAGGTTCTGCTGAAGTCCAGTGAGCATTATAGCATTGTGCAAGACTCCCTGACAGATGTGCCTGGCAGCCCATGAAGTGTCTTGGCCAAGAATCAATCCAGGTCTCCAGCTTTTGACATTAAATGATGATTTGGGTCAAAGATTTGGGTAAATTGTTGAATGTTTTAACATAAAATGAGGAACATTGGAAATTATCTTTCTTAGTAATGGTAGGGGCATATCAGCTTAATTTGAACATCAAAATAATGAAAATAATATTTTTAAATACTATCTAAAGATCAAAAACTCTGGCAGTCTAGTTCTATATTCTAGAAAACATACTTAGATGAACCTCTCAAAGGAAAAGGTTCAATTCAATTTCTTTTATTGCAGTTTTTCTGTTGAAAATCTTACATATGTTTACTTCTCCTTCAATATAATTATTTGCAGATTGAAGAATTGCTTGGCTGATCAATGAAATAAACTTGAATGATTATGTCTTATCTAGATTTTTAAAATGTATTCTGAATATAATTTCAGTTAAGGGAAGTAAAGTAACTGTAAATGGGACTTATGTGAGAAATGTCACTTGTGTAATTATTTCCCAATATGTAATTTTATAAATCATAAAATTAAATAGCATGCTGAATTGTATACTGCATTCTATTAGTAGTCAGGAATGTGTTGCACTAAGTATTTCTGTTCCAGAAAGATAAGCAAGTATTTATCTCTAAATTCCAACTCTTTCTTTGTGGAAAGGCTTGTATTTTGAATTCAAGACATAAAGGAAATGTAACCCATTATTTGCTCTCCATGTGTATTTCTCCTTATGTAGACTTAAAAATTGATAAAGTTTTTTCACCTTTTGCATAATATTGCACTTATATCAAGAAAATTAGCCTAACTGATAAAAACCTACACTCTTTTTTTTTTT
>NW_006399751.1:19128499-19143541 GCF_000299155.1 Elephantulus edwardii | reverse complement strand
GCCCTAAAATAGAATACTTTTAGACTATTCTCTCCCCCATAGACTTCAATGCCGTAAACATATTTTATCCACTGAGAAAAACCTACACTCTTTATGAATATCCACAACAAATAAATATTGAAATGCATTTGTAAAGTTGGGATAAGATTAAAGTATAAGTATAATTCTATTCATGGCCCAAAGTCCTATTTTTCTAAAACGCATTGTTTACGTGAGTCACTAACATGAACGTTAGCAGTTGTGCTCAACTCTGACAATTAAGATTAAAAGTCTGTAATCAAAATGATGCCATGAAATGAGAGGACAAGCATCATTCCTTTATTTCAGTACAGTCTTTGCCACCAACTTTGTAGTAACATATCTATTCGTTTTCTTTTGTTGTATAGCTGACACCCACATAAAAACACTCTCTTAAGCTAAAGGAACAGTTGTGTCTCTTCTCTGTCTTTAACCTTTATCAAACTTATCCTAGAAGGTTAGTGGAGGTAAAGGATAAAATATTTTCTTAATAAATTAGACTTGGGAGTTCTGGTGGTATAATCCATAGGGAGAGGCACCTTTAACCGAGACACAACCCCTCTATGTTGACTGGAATTCACTAGGAGTTAGTTCCAAGGGAGAAATATTGACAATTTTTTCTTGTAAAATTTAAACTTCCAAAACACATTGCAGAGTAAGATATGGGTTGGTTCTGACTTAACAATGAGTAAGTAAATTCAAGAGAAATATTGCCTTGTCAGTACTTAAATGTTTAAAAGCTCCTCAGAATTATTCAAATAATAGGCTCAGATTCTGAAATGTTGATGTAAGTAGATATGGAAAATGTAATTTATAAAACAGTGTCACTTTCATTTTTACCTGTTTTATTTTGTATTTAGAGTTAATATACCTCTGTTCCACTAGTGAGTGAGTTTAGAACCTATTAGAGACTGATTAATTGGGAAAAAAATTAAAATAGATGTCAGAAGAGACTGTAAAAATTGCACAGGAGCGTCAAGAAGCCAAAACAAAAGGAAAACATGTTGAAATAAAAGAGCTGAACAGATTTCAAAGGACAGTCCAGGAGGACAAAGCAAAGTATTATAATGGAATGTGAAGAGAGCTGGTTTTCTAGAATAAAAAGGAGAGAACTTGTTCTGAATTCCTCAAGGTGAGAAAAACGTAAAACAAATTTAAGCTTCGTGTCACAATATTGAAGGATGCTATGGGCAAGATAGTGAATGACCCAAAAAGCATCAGAAGAAGATGGAGGGAATACTCAGAATCACTGTACCAGACAAAATTGATTGACACTGAAAAATTTCAGGGCATACCATACGAACAGAAGCAAATGGTAATGAAGGAGGAAATAGAAATTGCGTTGAAGACACTGGCAAAAAAATAAGGCCCCAGGAATTTAGGGGATGCCAATTGACTTCTTTCAATTAACGGATGTAGCCTTGGATGTGTTCACCAGTCTATGCCAGGAAATTTGGAGGACAGCTGTCTGGCCAACAGATTGGAAGAGGTCCTTATTTGTTCTCATTCCCAAAAAAGTGATCCAACAGAATGTGGAAACCTTTGAACAATATTATTAATATCACATGCAAGCAAATTATTGCTGTAGATCATTCAAAACAAGCTAGAACTGCTAGAAGTTCAAGCATGATTTAGAAGAGGCCGTGGCCCCAGGTATATCATCGCTGATATCAGATGGATCCTAGCTGAAAGTAATGAATATCAGAAGAATGTTTATTTGTGTTTTATTGGCTATGCAAACATATTTTGCTGTGTGGATCGTAACAAGTTGTGGCTGACATTGAGAAGAACAAGAATCCCCAGAGCTCTTAAATGTGCTAACGCAGAACCTATACCTGTACCTGGAGACCGTTGTACAAACAAAGCAGGAGAACGCTGCATGGTTTAAAATTGAGAAGGTAGTGTGTCAGGGTTGTATTCTATCTCCATACCTATTCAATCTATATGCAGACCAAATTATCTAAGGTGCTGGACTCGATGAACTGACATGTGGCGTTAAGATTGGCAAAGCCTCATCAATAACCTGTTATGCAGATGATACAACATCACTTGCTCAAAGTAAGGAGTACTGGAAGCACTTGTTGCAGATGGACAAGGAATGCAGTCTTCAGTGTGGATTGCATCTCAATGTCAAGAAAACAAAGATTCTTACCACTGGAGAGGAAATGGACACTGTCAACATCTTCATCTTGCTTGGATTCACAATTAGCACCTTCACTACCAGCAGTCAGGAAATAAGGAGACACTTTGCACTGCGAAAAAAGCTGCACTTAGAGACACCTCCAAATTATTGAGGAGTAATGATATCAGTCTGAAGACTAGGGTGCATCTAATTCAAGCCATAATATATCCAATTACTTGTTATGCATCTGAAAGCTGAATAAGTATGACAGCAAAAGAATTGATATCTTGAAGCTGCGAAGTTGGAGAAGAGCACTGACCATACCATGGTTGGCCAAGAGAACAACCAGATTGGAGAGCATGCAGCCAGAGTGCTCTTTGGAGGCAAGAATGATTAGGCTTCACCACACGTACTTTGGGGCATGTTGCTAGGAAAGGCTAATCTTTGTAAAAAGATATGATACTGGGAAGTTTTGATGGTCCGTAAAGGAGAGGAAGAGCCTCAACTAAGTGGAATAATACAATGACTGCTGCAATTAGTGTGTCAGGAAGTGTGAAGATGGTGCTGGATAGAACAGAGTTTAGATCTTTTGTTTATAGGGTTGCTATGAGTCCTACTCAAATTGAGGGAACCTAACAGTAACCACAAGAGACAGATTTAGATATATACCTCTTTTTGGAACATATGTTTTTATTAGCTGAGTGGTTTGGGCCACAGCACTAGAGAAAGAGTTCGTGTGTTCAGGGTAAATAATCTTACCGAAGAAACTTGCTTTAAATTTCCAATTGCAAAGTGAATAGAAAGAGATCTGTAGTTTAACTAGATCCCATGAAGATATAAATATTAAACAAAGTTTGCCATTCACTAAATAATTTAGTAAATTCTTCATGAAAACGAACCTTGATAGTTCCTTTGTTAAAGAATTTGAATACTAAACAAAAGTTACTTACTACATGAAATGAAGTAAGAAGTGTGTCAACTGGAAAATAATGCTTATGTCAAGGGAGTTAATTTACAACCCTTTCCTTTTGCTTAAGTACTTAACCTATGTTTCCACATGCAGAAAGAAGAATAATGTACATGTGCATATTGGAATGATGAAGGCAAGAGTGTAATACAGAATCAAACATCATCCCATGCTTTAAATTGTCCAATGCAATTGACTTTTTGATGGAACAAGCCAGTTATATGAACTACAAAAGTGTCCCATAATATTGAGCATTTAGTAGCATTGAAGAAAAATTAAGAACTCATAAAACACTACACAACATGGATGAGTGTGTAGGACATTATATTGAGTGAAATAACTCAGTCACAAAAAGGAAAAATACTGTGTGTACATTCAGTATTATAAATGTAGGATTGGTATGGGGGCATGAGAGTGCAAGAAAAGGGAGGATGAATAATTAACAGAGTATTGAAATAGGTAACTATTTTTGAATACCAATGAGTCAGAACCAGCCCATAGTTGACCCTCCAGCCAGTTTTTAGAGGCAGGAAATCACATGGGAGTTGCCTTTCAAGCTTTCTACCATGGAGCAACAGGTAGTTTTGAACAACAAGGCTTTAGGCTGATAAAGCAGCTCCTTACCACTGGGGCAGCAGGGCCTTTTTTGAATAAGTGAGGGGAAAGCCAATCTGATATAAATGGATGATCCGGCATAATGCATATTACAGTTAACAATGTGGAATGGCATATGCAAAACTGACTGAATGTGTGTGAGGAAGGGAATAAAAAGAGAGTAAGAGAAGGTAGAAACAATTGTGGAGAATTAACAGGGCTGAACAACAGGGAGAAGGAGCAGCTAAGGGAATGGATGGATGGGATGAAGGAGACAGTACAGAGAGGCTTGGATGAGATGATAGATTGCACAGTTGTAATTGATGTTATAACACAAAGTGAATATGAATAATTGAATAAAAATCAATTAAAAATTACCACAATATGATTGTGCTTAATTGTGGTTACATAATAGAATTTGGTTTATTATTCTCTATAATTCCTGTAAATTAAAAATCAATTTTAAGACTTGAAATAAATTCTGATCAAAGATCTTTTTGTAGGGATGTTTCTTAAGTGGTAGAATTACTCCTTTTTAATAATGTGATTTTTAATCATTGGATATGGCATAAGTTTCTCTATTGTAAAATTGAAAATTTCCCCTCACAATTATTACCCTAAATTCCAATAAAATGCTGACACCCTGTAATTAATTAGTCCTCATTACCTATTCAAATGTTAATTTTTTTATTATCCAATCATAAGCCTGCTTGAATCAATTACTTAAAAATTATTTTCTAAATCCATCATCTACAATTATTACCTAGCATTCTCCTGGTTTTGGTTTTTTCAAAGCAGTAAAAGGGGATGACATAATTCTCTATCATTAAATGTGGATAAATTATAGTTTCCTCTAAGGTAGGTTAAATGCTTACATCCTTTGTTTCCCCCTTTCACTTTGAATCATTTCACTGCAGGGATGTAATATAACAGTGATCTCCGATTGCAGCTGAAGTTTACACCTCTCATCATCTCTCTCTTTCCCATTTGGTCTCTCAGCATTTATTGATTTTTGTTTATTCAGTACTTTAAATTACATTTAAATCAACATTATTAATGCAGATGTTGTCCTAAATTTGCACAGAAAATATCTTTTTCTTTCAGGGTTGTACTATATTCCATTCCATGGAATATGGTATCCCTATATTCAATATAAAAATTCAATACCAATCAGTGCTAACTTGAGGGTGCCTGACAACAATGAAAACAACAAAACATGTCATTTATATTATAGTGATTTATGCAGTGAAGAGATTGAGATTGTTAACAGCTTCAGTTTGCTTGGCTCCACAATCAACACTCTTGGTATCAGCAGCCAGGAATTTAAAAGAAGAATTGCTTTGGGAAAGTCAGCTGTCAGAGACCTCTCCAAAGTACCGAAGAGCAATTATGTTAGTCTAGAAACTAAGGTGTGCCTGATACAGGCCATGGTCTTTGCAATTACTTACTATGCATCAGAAAACTGGACAATGACTAGGGATGATAGAAGGATAATTGACTTCTTAGAACTGTGGTGAACATATCATGGACTGCTAGGAGAACAAACAGGTTCAACCTAGAGAGGGTGAAGATGTGATACTCCTTTGAGACAAGGATTCTGAAGCGTCCTCTGACTTTGAATATGTTGCACGGAGGGACTAGTTCTTGGAGAGGGATGTCATGCTTGGGAGGATGCATAGACAGCGCAAGAGAAGAAGACCCACGATGAAATGGATTGATTCAGTGACTGGAATAACAGGGATAAGAGTGTCAGAGACAATAAGATTGGCACTGGTTAGAGCAGGGTATAGTGCTAGTGTACATAGAGTTGATATGAGTCGTAAGCAACTCGACGGCATATAACAACAACAACAACATGTAATGTTGATATTTTATATATGACTGTATTTATTTAATATAGTGCTAATATTTATATCAAGAAGTCCTTTTTTCATGTCTTTGTAATACCTAAATACTTACCCATAGTAAGCTTTGAAAGTTGCACTTTCTTTGTAATTATGGAAAAAATGAATGAGTTCACTCATTATGTTCATGGATTCATGTTAGGAATAATTATTTAAAAGTCCTGACACTGATTCATTCCTGGGATTGAGGACAAAAAATGTACTGATATTCAGGTTTTATTAATCTTTAAATTCTGTGACTCATGCTGTATCTCTCCTTTCCTTAAAACTTTATTTCTGCAGATTTTTCATTCTAATCTATAGTTACACTAAAGACTATATTTGATAGCTACTAAAGTAGTATTACTTTTACATTTTGTAGCTTTGTTGTAAAAGTATATCAACATAAACTTAGATATCCTTTCAAAATAATTAAAAGAAGTCATTTATACTTAACACAATTCTTCCCATGGAAACATGAAATATTTTCATATTTTCCCTTAAGGTTTGTTAAATCACAAGAAATGGCAAGGTAAAACTTTCACAAATGAACTTTTAATAAAGTCTATGGCCAAATACCAATAATTTATATGTCATTGTAAGCATCAATACTTCGTGTGGTCTTTAAAACATTGACTTGTATGGAAGTAGACTACTCCCATGCAGCATGAGTGTTGATTGTTCAGAAAAGTATTGATTTGACAAAGAGAATCATAACTTGAGTTCATAGTTTTTGTCATTATGTAAAACTAAATAAGAAGAGGCTATTAGTATAGTAGTTCAGCTAAGAAAATCTATTTTTAACAGGTTAGCTTTGAACTTTTCATCATGTACACTTGTTCACAATCTCCAGAAGCATTAGAAATAAAATTGAAAATATGCCTTTTGTTTAGACATTCTATAAGTTGGTTCTTGTGTGTTTAGACAATGGCTGGCAAAGGGGAGACTACAAGTAATAGGACATATTAATCCTACATAAAACATATTTTTTAACCTCAGATATAGTGACCATAGTAAAGCATGATAATTATTAATATGAGATACTCATCAGACTGTGGTGTGCTTTTCACTTTATTTGTTCTCATCACTGTTGCCCCTTAGTGTTCTCCGTCTCCGTTCTGAGTAATTTAGTATTACTAAAACACTATAATCATTGTACAAAAATTTGAAGAGCAGTAATAACATCCCACAATACAGACTATCTGCATTTATGACTGTTAGTGTGTGATTTGGTGGATGACAGCTCACACCATGATCCTTCACATTTAAGATCCTGCACTAGACTCATTACCTTTGAATGAAAACAATACCTAGCTGACCCTCCATTTTTTTCTGAGACTATAAAACAAATGGGAGATTACCCATTTTATTATGTTCTTACAAGTATGGCTGGTGAAAAAAAAAAGGTAATATAGTGTAATAATCTTTAAATCATACAGGTAAGAAAACCCTCTCATTCTATTCAGCCTATTGGAGAATGTGTTGTACATGATTCTTCTTTTGATTTCCTGGCTGCTGGTACCAGTAGTGTTGACTGTGGAGTCAATCACACTGAAGCTGTTAATAATCTCAATCTTTTGACCATCTATCATGATGTTGCCAATCAGGCCAGTAGTAAGAATCTTTGATTCTTGATGTTGAGCTTCAATCCATATTTAAGGCAGCAGTCCTTGACCTTTTGCAGCAAATGCTTCAGGACCTTCTCAGTTTCAGCAAGCACAGTTGTGTCATCTGCATAACACAGGTTGTTGATAAGTCTTCCTTCAAACTCGATGCCACATTTCTCCTAATAGAGCCCAGCCTCCCAGAGGATTTGTGCGGCAGATATATTGAAAAAGTATGAAGACAGGATGCTTCCTTGACACACTCTTTTCTTGATTTTGAATCTTGCGGTGTTTCCTTGATCGTTTCTGAGGACTGCTTTCTGGTTCAAGTATAGGTTTTGCATAAGCACAACCAAGTGTTCTGGGATTACCATTCTTCTCAAAGTTAACCACAGTTAGTTGTGATCCACACAAATCAAATATCTTGCATAGTCAATAAAACACAGACATTCCTCTGGTGCTCTATGCTTTCAGTCAAGATCCACCTAACAATAGTTATAATCTCTAGTACCACAACATCTTCCAAACCCATTCTGCACATCTAGCAATGCTCTGTTGATGTGTTGTTTCAGTTGGTTTTAGATAGTTTTCAATAGAATCTTGCTTGCATGTTATATTAATGGTATTGTTCAATAATTGCTGCACTCTGTCAGGTCACTTTTTTTTGGAATGGGAACAAATATGGATCTCTTACTGTCATTAAGACAGTAAGGACAGGTGGTTGACCACCAGATTTCTTGGCAAAACTTGATGAGCATGTCCAGGGCAGCATCTATTTGTTGAAATATGCCAATAGGTTTGCCGTCAATTGCATTGGTACGTCTGCTGTCAGGGATCTCTTCAGAATCTTGAGGAGCAATGATGTCAGTCTGGAGACTAAGGTGTGCCTGATATAGGCCATGGTCTTCATCAGAAAGCTGGACAATGACTAGGGATGATAGGAGAGTCGATGCCTTTGAGCTGTGGTGCTGAAGAGTACTGAATATAACATGGAACAAACAAGCTTGACCTAGGGAGTGTGAAATCAGGCTGCTCCTTGGAGGCAAGGATTCTGAAGCTTTGTCTGATATAATTTATATATGTTGCAAGAAGGGACCAGTTCTTGGAGAGGGATGTCATGTTTGAAAGGGTGGAGAAACAGCACAAGAGAAGAATACTCTGGATGAGATGGCTTGACTCATTTACTGGGGTAATGGAGTAGGAGTGTCAGAGGCAATAAGGTAGGCTCAGGAAAGAGAAGGGTTCAGGGCTGTCATACACAGGGTTACTATAAGTCGCAAGAGAGGGGACAGCGGGAGTGCTTTTTAGAGGCAAGAATGATGAGTCATCACCTCACATACTTTGGGCATATTCTTTGGAGAACGACATGACACTAGGCAGAGTGGATGGTTGGCAAAGGAGAGGAAGAACATTGACCAGGTATAAATGTAGTGACTGCTGCAATGAGCTCTTGTGTGTTAGGAATTGAGGATAGCACAGGATAGAACAGGGTTCAGATCTTTTGTTCATAGGCTCACTATGAGTTGTAGTTGACTCAATGGCAATAAGCAATGACAATTGGTTCTAATTTAAAAGTTTGTTTTCTGAATGAGCTGAAATTTATAGTGTAGATTTTTTTGTAGCTTCAATTATTGCAACTTCATTTTACTCTCCCAAGATGACTGAAACATGCTAATGTCGTATTTTGAAGCAAATTCCTGTCTAATAAACTTACAAATAAGTTGAAAAACGTAGATGTATTCAGTCTAATCTGTGGGCTTTCCATAGAATTCTTTTGCATCTAGAAGTTGTCCAGTGAATAAGGATGGCAGAAAAAAAAAACCAAAATAAAACTATGACTTTGAATTTTGCTGTTGGAGGAAAGTGATAAATACCCCATACTGTCAAAAGAATAAACCCATCTGTCTTCAAGGAAGTATAACCAGGTATGCCTTAGGGTATTGTGGAAAATGATATCGTCCTGAGCAACGTAGTGTCAGAGCAAGAGAGGCAGATCTTCAACAAGACGGACTGAAGCAAGGACTGTAATAAGGGGCTAAAGCAAGAGAGATGATGAAGTGGTGTTGGATAGATCAGGGTTCAGATCCGTTGTTCATAGGGTCTCTATGAGCCA
The DNA here is from genome assembly GCF_000299155.1 of Elephantulus edwardii. Lineage (NCBI taxonomy): Eukaryota > Metazoa > Chordata > Mammalia > Macroscelidea > Macroscelididae > Elephantulus > Elephantulus edwardii. Next base: position 19,134,240 of record NW_006399751.1, on the reverse strand, counting down.
CAGTCAACTCCATGGTCCCTTATAACAGTATAGATTCAGCTTTTATAAATGAAAAATTACACAAAATAGTCTCAGTTATTAAACATTATGTACCAACATTTAGTGGAATTGTTTAAAAATTTTTTACACAGTTATTTGATAATTCTTCAATTGGAATGAAAGGAATTTCTTTCCTTCTGTAAATAGTGACACAAGCGCAAAAATACTTAACATATCCTTTCTTTATTTATTTATTCATTCATTCATTCATTCATTCATTCATTCATTTATCATCTGTGGCCACTGAGTTTTTCTTAGAAATTTGTTCCCAATAATTTTATTTTCAAGCATCAAAATTTTAGATAGGAACTCTTATGCATTGTTGGTGAAATTTTAAAATTGTCCAACCACTTTGGAAGGTATTTTGGCATTTCCTCAAAAAGCTGAACAGAGAAATCCCATATAACCTAGATATTTTACTGCATGAATGTACCCTGAGGAAATGAGAACTGGGGCAAAGAGAATTGTACACCAATGTTTATAGCAGTGTTAGTCACCATCACAAAAACATGGAAACAGCCCAAATGTCCAACCACAATGGAATGGATTGAAAAGTTATAAAACATTCACACAATGGAAGACTAGGCAGCAAACAAGAGTCCCATTGAGCTATTTTAATCTCCCTTAGCTGTAGGTTTTTCATTACGTTTCATTGTATGGGGAAGATTAAGGCTTCTGAAATTGTTCTTAGTCTTTCTCTGACGACCTTTATAGTCTTGGGTTTTATTCCTGATCCACCCTGAGGTGGATTTTGTGTATGGTGTGAGGTCTTTCTCAGTTTTCTGCAGATAGTTTCCCAGTTTTGACAGCATCGTTTTTTAAAAAATGCTTTCATTTCCCCACTTAAATGATTTAATTTCCTTGTCAAAATTAGTCGACCATAAGCAGATAAGTTGATTTCTGGGATCTCAACTCTAATCCACTTATCTTTGTGTCTGCCTTTATACATTACCATATGTCTTGATAACTATGGCAGTGTAGTAGAATTTGAGATCAGTAAGTATGATGCATCATACCTTGTTTTCCTTTTTCAGTAGTGCTTTAGTTATTCCAGATCTCTTTCTGCTCCAGACAAAATTGAAAATTGCCTTTTCCATCTCTTTGAAGAATGGAATTGGTATCTGTATTGTATAGGGTTTCTTTTCATTTCAGTGCAATTTTGAGAGTTGCTTCTGACATTCATTTTTGTCTTTTATTTCTTTTATATTTTTATAGTGACCTTTTAGTTAAGCATAAATAGGCAAATTTTCAAAAACCTAGGAGTGGGAAATTACTATAACATGCAATTAGCAAATGGAGAAAACAGCTACGCTACTAGAAGTCAGGCAAGCATTAGTGAGGTTTGTGAGTCAAAAGCAATGTACTACATTGCTACTTTATTTAGTGATAAATTAGAAATCTTTTCAATTTTTAAAATGTTGGTAAATAATTAATAAAATATATCGTAGACTGCCCAAAGAATGTGTAATTTCTTTTAGAAGTAATGCAGCTAGAGTGCTCCTCAGAGGTCAAGATGAACTGATTTACTTATCTCACATACTTTGGGTATGTTTTCAGAAGGGGTTAACCACTTGAAAATGGCATCATGCTTGGGTAAGTGAAGTGTCAATAAAGGAAAGAAAGACTCTCTCATAGATGATCTGATACAGTGACTGTAAAAATGGGTTTAAGTACAGCAGAGGATGTAAGAATGGTGCAGGAATGGACAGTGTTTTGTTCTCTTGTACATAGAACCTTTGTGAATCAGAATTGATTAGATGACACCTAATAGTAACAACAACAATCTACATAAACCCTCTGTTTTACCTCCTGGTCCTCATAGCTGAAATCTGTACTATCCGGCCTCTTAAGGAAATGTTTAACATCCAGAATCAGCTATACAACTGGAAGAGGTTGAGTTTATAAAACCCAAAACACCAGAAGACAGACTCTAAGGAGTTGGATCTCATCACTGTGAAATTCTTTGAAGGATTTGCCCTCATACCTATTCTGAGACTGCCAAATAAAGCTGAACCCCAACTTTACTGGGGCTGGGGCTGAGAGAAGCAGTTTATAGTAAGAAAATGTTCCGTCCTAGCCTTCGGTGGCCTTTTATTGCCCCCTACTGGTAGCATGCAAACTTCCAACCCCAACTTTGTGCTTTCTTGGAGTTTCGAAAATATGGAGTTGAATGACTATTTATCATGCAACAATGAATACCTTGTTTCACAAAACAGTGCATTATCTACAAAGAGATACGACTTTTAATTTAGATGTCAAGACAGACCGGGTTAATAAAAAACATTCTTAATTTAAAATACTTAACAGCACCTGAAATCTATTATGTTTGCTTTTTCTATATTTACATTTATTATAATGTACAAATATTAGCATTTTGTAATGATATGGATTCACTGTAATAGTTTTATTTGGTCTCCACATGGCCTCTTTGAGTATGTACATCTGTTAATTCACTGTATACTTAGATCTGTTAATTAAATGTTAACTTTCTCTGTAAAAAACAACTCCCCCTATTCCTGAAATTAAGCACTAGTTATTGATTTGTTAACCCAGGAATTTACTCTCAGAGGTATAGTGCACAAACCTAAATCGATGGAAAATCAAACCAAATTTTGTTTTCATCAAGTCAATTTGCACTAATGAGGACTCCCTATAGAACAGAATAGGGAACTCTGTTGGCCAGGTGGTAAGAAGCTGTGCTGTAATCCAAAAGTCACATAATTCGAATTCACTGGCTGCTCTGTAGAAGTAGTATGGGCCATCTCCTCCCATGCGACTAACTGCCACTAAAACCTGCTAGAGGTTCAGCTATGTGTCAGTTCCAACTCAATGTCACACAACACAACAACATAGAGAGAATAGAACTACCCCTATAAACTTGCCAAAGTTACAGTATTTATGTAATTAATCTGTTACTATTCCCTCCCTATTAACTACTAAAGGATAAAAAAGTATATCCTGTTTGGTTACCTCAACTAGTAAGCAGCTGAGCTAACCCCATGTTACCAGAGCTCCTTTAAATTCACGGATCCACACTTTAATTCCTCTTCTTCAGCCCACCCCACAGTTAAAATTAGAATCATCTCAGAAGATATGTAGTCACCAATAAAATGTCTCCAGTTGTGAAAAAAGCAAGTTCAAACTGATAACTTCACAGTGGACAACTACCCCATCAACAGCATCCACAGCACAAAAATAATCCCCAAGAGGTCAGACATGTCCTTCCATGCTCCTGCACCTACTTACTGGTCTGAAAATTGTTGCACTGACCACACAGACTTCAGAAAACTATGCTTATCATTATGGAGCTTATTAGGGAAATTAACCAACCATAATTCATGTTAACAGTAAAATACAATTCCTACATCCAGAGAGCTTCTCAATTAACAGCAAGACACATCCCTGGTGCAGGAATTTCTGGCCCTGCATTTTCTACTTCCTCTTTTTTCCTGGTAGAGATATTTCTCCTTTCTGCCACTGAATCTGCTCAATTCAATGTTAAGATTAGCTGTTCCCATTGTGTGGATAGACCAACATCCCCTATATGTACTAAGAAGAAATGGCTCACACAGCTCATGATCATGTATTCAAACTACGTGTTTGCCGGGCAGACAGTTAAGGCAATTGGATCAGATTAGATTGTCCAAGGCTAGCAGAAAAAGAAAAGAGGGGAAGGGAGAGAGGGGAGGAAAGAGGAAGAGAGGGAGAGGAGAAGAGAGAAGAGAAAAGAAGAAAACAAAAGAGAAAAAAGAAAAGGAAAGGAAAAGAAAAAAAAGAAAGAAAAGAAAGGGAAAGAAAAGAAAAAAAGAAAAGATATTGAAGCCAAGGGCGTGTTTTAGGGAAACCTAATTTTGAGCAGAAGACCCACTACAACATACCCGTGCACTCCTTAAATTTGGGTCTTTCTTATTTTTAAAAAAGAATACAAAAACAGGAGTCCAGGATTATCTAGGAAGCAAACAAAGAAGTTTTTTAGGAAAAATACTTTGAAAAGGACAACACAGATAAGAAAGAACTAGCCCAAATAAAGGAATAAGTACTTTTTTAAAGTATCTAGACACAGAGAAAGAATATCAAATGCATTCATAAACACACTGGAATTTTAAAAAGAATACCAGAAATTTAAGCAGGGCTCAGAAAGTGTCATGGCATGAGAGATACCATTACTGATGTCAGATGGGCCTTGACTAATATCAGAGAATACCAGAAGTATGTCTATTTGTATTTTATTGACTTGCAAATGCATTTGACTATGTGAATCATAATAAATTATGGCTAACATTTAGAATAATAAGAATCTCAGAACAATTAATGGTGCTCATCTAAAGCCTGTACGTTGTTGTTGACTGCATTTGAGTCGAGCACGACTCATAGTGATCCAATGAACAAAAGGCCTGAAGCCCCTCTACAACTATCGACATTTATCAAAGTTCATAGAGTTTCTGGAAGCATGTTGTTTAGGAAGTGGAGACCAAGAAATTGTTGTCTGCGCAGAGCAAGGAAAGACTGCATGGTTTAAAAATCAATGAAAGTGTGAGTCTGTGCTATATCATTTGTTATGATGTGGGAGAAATGTACTGAGTATGTCTTGGCTAGCCTAGAGAACAAATAAGTCTGTTTTGGAAGAAGAGCACCTAGGGTGTTAGTTAGAGGCAAGGAAACTTCACTTAACATACTTTCGGCATGTTTTTATCAGGACTCAATCCTTGGCGGGAACAAGAAACTTTGGAACTGTGGAGGGTTAGCTATAGAAAGGAAGATCCTCAATAAAGTCGGATTAACACAGTGACTTTAACAAAGGACTGCAGCACACCAGCAGTCATAAGTATTTGCTGATCATAGGACTACTATAAATTGAAGTTCATTTGATGGCACCTAACAACAACAAAAATAACTTATCGACAGGAAGGAGAAAGAGCATCATGTTTATCCCTGTAAGGATTCGGGGATCATATGGGATTAGGAAAACTGAATACACGTGCAATTATTCCTACAAGATGTCTGCCACTGAATACACAGGTGATCAAGACGACCAGAAGTGTGCATTGTTCAGGAAATTTCAGAAAACATATATGGGGTTTAAAGGTCGTTGTCTCCAGGTGAGACAGTTGATAACCAAGGAATAAATAGGCCCTTTCATGATTGCTGTTGTCTAGAAAGTCATTCAGGAGTCACTTCTGTAATAACTGAAACTTTTAGTAAAGATTGTCTAAGGGGTGTTCTAGTAAGTCCTGGTGGCTTAGTGGTAAAAAAAAAATGCATGGCCAACGCAAAGGTACACAATTTGAATTCACCAGCTGCTCAGCGAAGAAAGATGGGCAATGAATTCCCATGCAATTTACTGCTTGTGAAAACCCACTGGAGGATCAGCTACGATAGGTTTGCACTCTACAGTGAAAAGATTGAAATTAAAATAGTCCCTATAGTTCTCAGCTGAATTAAACTCAAGTTTCTATAGTTCTCAGCTAAGTTAAACTCAGGAATTTTTAAAGCCCCACACCCAGGTATCCAGGGCAACAGTATTTCAAGAATAGCTAGCAGAAGGGCAGAGCAAACAAGCAAAGATTGTTTCTCAACTGATAACCCATGTGCCTTTGTTTCCCGACTGATAACCAATGTATCTTGTGCTTTTCCACTGCCCTAGAGTTTGAACTCATTGTATACGTAAGAATTTGTGACACCACCATATAGTTAAAGATCTA
>NW_006399751.1:19106290-19128319 GCF_000299155.1 Elephantulus edwardii | reverse complement strand
AGAGTCTACCCGGAGCTCCACAATAAACCTCTTATCTCTTGCTGTTGCATCAAGCCGGTGTCTTGGAGTCCACTCGGGACAGAACAGGACCAGCAGTTCGGGGGTCCTTCATCAGTACGTAACAACAACAAGGGTAGCTCTGGTAGCCTAGTGGTAAGAAACTGCACTGTAATCCCAAAGGCATGTTGCTCAAATCCTTCAGAGGCTGTCTCCAGAAGGATGAGCAATCTCCTCCCATGAGAACCCACTAGAGGGCCAGCTATGAGTCAGTTCAGACTCCATTACACCCAACAACAAAGTCTGTCTAGGGCACACCTGAAGGATATGTTTGGGGTCTTATAATGGTTTACCTTGGCTGAATGGGCTTTTCTCAGCTGAAGCATCTCAGGGAAAAATAATTCAGCATGTCAAGTAAAGTGGAAAGGAGATAAAAATTCTGTAATTCCAAGCAAAACTAGGAGTAATTCTGTTAAAGTTTAAAATAGTTGCCATTTTCTCTTTCTATTCATTGAAAAGGTCATCTTTGAGATAAGGTCTGAAGGCTCTATTATTATGTTAATAGAAGGGTGTGGTGTTCAGCTGCAGATTGCAGGGTGTGAGGTGAACTACATTCGTTAATGGACTTAAACTTGGTAAAGAAGTTTTCTTCAGAATTGTCTTTCTAGACTAAAAGGACATTTCCCCTTTACAAACTATTATTAAAGAAATGTTAGAGGTTTTTCTAGTGTATTCTTGCTTGTTGCAATCTCATAGTCTTTTTCTATATTTGTCATCAGACAAATGTTATATATAAGAAAGAAACCATAATAATTATTCTTAGATTATTACTTGAGTACTGCTTCATGTTTCTGGAGAAACAAGAAAAGTTAAATTGACTCTTACATGATTATCACAGTCAGTAGAATCAATTAATTTCAAGAATCTAAAACCGTGACCAGATTCAGTTCTATTTTTCTACCCTAACTGCTCCTGTGATGTTTCTCAGAGAACGCAGGATTGACCATTCACTTTTCTATAACACATCTTGGAAAACCCTAAGAATGGTAGAGGAATACTGTTGGATATAGCAGTAGAAGCAGTGACCTTAGATTGGGACAGGCAAAATGAAGGCAATAGTTTTAAACATTCATTCACAACTGGGACATGGAATGTATTCAATATAAAACGACTGGAACAGCACATCAGCAGCGAACTGCCAGAAGTCCAGGCTGGGTTTAGAGGGGTCGTGGTACTGGGGATATTGTAGCCAATGTTTGATGGATCTTAGCTGAAAGCAGGGAGTACCAGAGGAATGTCTGTCTGTGTTTCATTGACTATGCAAAGGCATTTGACTGTGTGGATCTTAACAAACTGTGGCTGACTCTGAGAAGAATGGTAATGCCAGAACACTTGATCGTGTTAACGAGAAACCTATACTTGGACCAAGAGGCTCAGAAGAGAGCAAGGAAAAACTGCATGGTTCAAAATTGGGAAGGGCATATGCCAGGGATGTGTCCTGTCTTCCTACCTTTCAACTTGTATGCAGAACAGATTTTCCGGGAGGCTGGGCTCTATGAGGAGAAATGTGGGGTCAAGATTGGTGGAAGATCTATCAATAATCTGCGATATGCAGACGATACAACCCTGCTTGCTGAAACTGAGGAAGACCTGAAGCACTTGCTGCAGAGGGTCAAGGGCTGCAGCGTCCAATATGCATTGGGGCTCAATGTCAAGAAGACAAAGATTCTCAGAACTGGGCTAATTGGCAGCATCAGGATGGATGGTGAAGAGATTGAGATTGTTCACAGCTTCAGTTTGCTTGGCTCCACAGTCAACACTCTCGGCACCAGCAGCCAGGAAATTAGAAGACGTATTGCCATGGGAAAGTCTGCTGGTAGGGATCTCTCCAAAGTACTGAAGAGCAATGGTGTCTCTCTGGAAACTAAGGTGTGTCTGATACAGGCCATAGTCTTTGCTATCACTTGTTATGCATCAGAGAGTTGGACAATGATTAAGGAGGATAGAAGGAGAATTGATGCCTTTTTTTGTTTTAGCTGTGGTGCTGGAGAAGAGTATTGAGGGTACAATGGACTGCTAGGTAAACAAACAGATTCATTCTGGAAAAGGTCAAACCGGGCTGCTCCTTGGAGGCAAGGATTCTAAGGCTTCGTCTAACATACTCTGGACATGTTACAAGGAAGGACAGGTCCTTGGAGAGGGACATCATGCTTGGTAGGGTGGAGAGACAGCACAGAAGGGGAAGGCCCCCTATGAGGTGGATTGATTCAGTGACTGGGCTAATCGGGATGGCTGTGTCAGAGACGGTGCAATTGGCACAGGACAGAGCAGACTTTAGGGATGTTGTACATAGGGTCGCTATGAGTAGCAAACGATTCAATGGCACATAACAACAATAACAACAACATAGGAATATTAGAAGTTGTTAAAAATGAGATGAAATCCATAAACCTTGACATTTTAGGCATTAGTGAGCTCAGACAGACTAGCTTTGGCCACTTTGAATCAGACAATTATAGGATCTATTATGTTGTTGTTGTTGTTGATAAGTGCCTTCGAGTTGTAGGCAACTCATAATGACCCTATGAAAGAAAGTCCTCGACACTTCCTTGTGTGTGCGACTTTCATCCTTTCTCCAGGTTCATAGGATTTCCAGAGGCAAGATATTTACGAAAGTGGATGCCACTCCTGCTACCTAGGATCTATTATATCAGGAATAAAAAGATGAGGTAGAATGATGGTATATTCATCATTAAAAAGACTATTTCACAGTCAATCCTGAAGTGCAATGCTCTGCGTGACAGGATGCTATCTACACACATACAAGGCAGACCTGGTCATACAACTGTTGTTCAAATATACTCCACAATAACCAAAACCAAAGATGAAGAAATTAAGGATTTTTTACTAACATCTCTAATCAGAAGTTGACCAGATATGTAATCAAGATACATTAATAATAATGGCTCCATGACAGAAAGATGGGCAGTCTCTTCCTATGTGACTTCCAGCCTCTAAAGCCCCCCTGGGAGGTCAGCTAAAAGTTGATTCTGACTTTAAAGCAATGAGGTGGTTTGATATCTGCAAAAGTGGTTGAAGTACAAAAGTTAGAAAAAAAGAAGTGGAATGTTGTGGTTAGGTGCTGTTGAGCCCAAAATGATGCACAGCAAAATGATGCCTGGTAACTCTAGGGTCAACAGCTCAGAACTCTGTCCTGTACTGTGCCATCTTCGTCATCTCTGACCCACTTGAGGCCATTGCTGTAGTCATTGTGTCAATCCATCTCTTTGAGGATCTTCCTCTCTTTTGTTGACCTTCCATGTCTCAGAGCCTGATGTCCTTTCTCAAGGAATAATCTCTCCTAGAAACATGTCCAAAGTTTGTGAGATAAATTTTACTATCCTTGTCTCCAAGTAGCACTTTGACTGCACTTCTCCAAGATTTATTTTTCTGTTTTTTTTTGGCAATTCATGGGCTATTTAGTGTTCTTCTCCAACACCATAACTCACTCAAAGACATCAGTTATTCTTCTGTCATCCTTATTCACTGTCCAGCTCTCAGCTACACAGCAAGTAATTGAAAAGACCCTGGCTTGAAAGAGGTATACTTTGGTCTGCAAGCTGACATCATTGCTTCTCAATAATTTGGAGACGTGCTTGAAAGCTGACTTTTCCAGTGCAGTAAGACTCTTGATTTCCTGACTATAAGTTGAAAATTATAGACTTGGTGACAGAAATGAGGCTGGAAATTAAACAAGTGAGTGTTGTACAATTATTTATTCATTGCAAATACCTTTAAAAAAAATAAGTGGGTGCTATACACATTACCTGAAAGATTGCATAGACATCAGATTGACTATGTCTGTGGAAGAAATTGGTGGAGAAGCTCAGTAGCAGAAATCAAAATGACTGTGAACAGACCACCAATTACAAAGAGTAAAGGCCACAAAAGGCCAATGGAAAGGCAAGCAGGTGTCATCAGCCAGCTGTGCTACAGGAAAAAGAGGAGCAATCTCTGCTGTAGGAACTCCTGCCTCTTAAAACCAGCTGGAAGGTCAACTATGGTTCCAGCTAGATGATATAGAATGGCAATAACATCACAAATAAAACATAGTAAAGTGCATTTTTGGTGACTGAGCAAAATCAAACATCTAAATGAGAGTAAAAAAAAAAGTCAAGTTCAAATTAAAGATAAGGAAGATGTCCACCACCTCCTTATTACTCCTTTTTAAAACCTCTTTCCCAAGGTATATTGAGATTACCGTGTGGTACTCTTTCTTCTGTATACCTCCATCTAATAGAATAGTATTTTTTCATACTTTCTCTTCACTTGATGGGATAGAAATAAAAGAAATTCAATTAAGATGGAAATGACATGCATAGACCAATAAGAATTCTCACTGAACTAAAAGCAAGAACAGACTGAAAGTGAAAGTTTTTTACTTTGAGATAAACAGTGCTTGCCTCATGTTTGCACTCTGTGACATTCATTCTTGTCCCAGGCTAACACAAAAGACATTTTCTACATTTAATTATTTTAAAAATGCACCTTATGGAATAATGTATTCTGGGTGAATTGTATGGTAGTTGAAGGCTGCCTAAGACAAAAAGCAACTAAACAGTGAGATCAACAATTAAAAAATCATTTGTATGTTAAGCAGTTGCTGAACAGAACAAGGTTATTTTTGCTTAACAAAGGATCAAAATATATTAATATACTGAAAACTCTCCTCACTTCTACCAAGGGTATCACTTGAAACAAAAAACAAACCAAGAAAACTTAAGCTTTTGAAAAAAATTCCCTATGTAGACTGATTATGAAAAACAGATTAAAGAGGCACAGGGATCTTACAATAAAATTAACTTCAGTAAATAAGATGTGAATTAATGAACTTGACTGGTAGCAATGAGATTCTATATAAGGGTGAATAAAAAATATGTAAAAGAAATTATAAATGTGTGTTTCAGTGATTGCTTATATGCAAAACTGAATTAAAATGTGTTTAAATGTCTATCTTTCATTTTCTTTAAATATAGTTACTAGTGGCCCATTATTGCTGTTAGGTGCCATTGTGAGATGGAATGAAAGAAATTATTCTGTAAATTATTATGAAAAGTTTTTATTCCTTAATTATTCTAGAAGATGGGCCCTAGAGAGACCAAAAGGGGGAGATATTAAATAACTTCATAACTGGTCATTTTCTTTAATTTGTGATACCCGTTCCAAAAGAAAATGATATTTTATTGTAGTAATTTTTAACTATAATATTAATTGTCAGATGGATCCTGGCTGAAAATGGGCAATACCAGAAGAATATGTACTTACACTTAAAAATCTGTACTTAGAACAAGAGACTGTTGTCCCAACAGAGCAAGGCAACACTGCATGATTTAAAATCAGGAAAAGCGTATGTCATGGTTGTATCATTTCTCCATACCTATTCCGTCTGTATGCTGAGCGAATCACTCAAGAAACTGGAATCTGAAAAAGAATGTGGCATCAGGATAAGAGCAAAGCCTCATCAATAACTTGCTTTACGCAAATGTCACACTTGCTTGCTGGAAGTGAGGAGGATATGAAGTACTTCTTGCAGAAGATCAAAGACTATTATAAAGTCTTTACTATGGATTACATCTCAATGCCAAGAAAACAAAAATTCTTAATACTGAACCAAAAGGCATCATAATAATACATGGAGAAAAGACTGAAACTGTCAACAGATTCATCGTGGGTCCACAAGCAACACACTTGTTACCAGCAGTCGGGAGATCAGAAGATGTATTGCATTGGGAGAGTTGGCAGTCAGAGACCTCTCCAGTAAGAGGAACAATAATGATTGCTTGAAGGCTAACATGCACTTAATACAGGCTATGCCTTTTTGATCACTTTTTGTGTCTATGAACTAGACAACTAATAAGAATGATGAAGGAAAAATTGATGCCTTTGAGTTGTGGTGTTGGAGAGGAGTGCTGACTAGCCCATGGGCTGCCAAAACACCAAACAATTATGTCTTGGAGAAAGTGCAGCCAAAGTGTTTCTTGGAGGCAAAGAAGACAAAGCTTCACCTCACACACTTTAGGCAGCTGTTCCTTAAAGAAGGACATCACTCTTGGAAAGGTGGAGTGTCGGTGAAAGAGAGGAAGACACTCAATAAGATAAATACAGTACCTACTGCAATGGGCACAAATACGTCAGAGATGATGAAAAAGGCACAGGATAGAACAGGGTTCAGATCTCTTGTTTATAGGGTTACCATGAGTCATACTCAGCTAGATAGCACCTATCTTAGTTGCTTTAGAAAAAAAGTTAGTTATTAAATCTTTAATATTTTAATAGTTTGCATATATCTGTTACAATTACAGTTTAAAAAAACTAGCCACATAGTTTGAGATACTTTATTTTCTTTTTTAATTTCTTTTCATAATTGAATTGTTTTCAGATCTACTTTTAAAAACTAACCATTGAGAACACTTTAGAGTACACTTCCTCCTCTGATACACCAGATTGCTTCATGTGTTAGAACTAAATTGATGACAATGGGTTGTTTGTGTGTGTGTGTGTGTGTGTGTGTGTGTGTGTATGTGTGTTTGTGTTGTTTGTTTTATTTATACTCATATCTCTACAGTTTATTGGAAGTTAGAACAATTCTTCTATGTCATATCTTTGGTTGTTTCTGACCACTTTTCCCTTGTCTGCCTTTCCTAGTCCTGTTGTTTGCCCAGCTTTGAAAGGGAAGAGAAGAGATAGTAAATGATTTGTTAAAATGACACTACTAGGAACTTGGTTCTTGTAGTTGATACATATATAATGTTTAGTTGATTTCTTGTAAGTTTGCATTTGTGATCTTTTCAGAGACTCTCATTCCTGGGCCTTCTTTGCAAACTCCTTTACAACTTTTCCTCCAGTAGACGGTGTGATTGGCACAGGACAGAGCAGAGTTTAGGGCTATTGTACATAGGGTCGCTATGAGTCGCAAGCGACATGACGGCACATAAAAAACACAACAACACAAGTCCTTATAAGTATTTTTTTATTTCTTATTTATGATTGATTTATAGTTGATTGTTCAACCCACCTGACTTCTCCAGGTTACTCTCTTAGAAAAGTATATTAGAAAAAAATGTAGTTGCAGCCCCATTCTCTAACTTATGTGCCTTTAAAAGGAATATACACTATCATCCCTGCACTTACAAATTCTGAAAGTAGAAAGCATTCCTTGTTTCAAAATCTCATTTCAGTTCATCATGTCAGCCACTTTTTAAGATTTTCCAGGCATATATATGGGACCTGCTGTAACTCAGTATCTTCTTTAGCATGTAGGACTTTAAAAAAGATCAAGTCTTTGATTTCCTAGCACCCTTCTTATTGGTTTGAACAAATTATCCCCTAATATAGACACCGTGAAAGGAGTCAGACTCAGACCGTACTAGCAGTTCCCTCCAAGGAAATTCTCTGATTCCTTGATAAATGTATCAGGTTCACATGTTCAAAGATGAGGAAAGCACAAGTGTTGTAAGATTAACTCTTGACCACCTCCTTTTTGGACTCATTTTCTGTAGGAATTCTAATCAGAATGGGAAGTTCAGAACTTCAAGAATCCATTACTTTGGGACATCTAGAATTGAATCAGAAATAATCTCCAACTACAGAGGATTTATTATTATTATTATTATTAATTATTACCATTAACATCATCATCCTCATCATCATTATCTTCATCAAAATGGTAGTGAACCACAGACAAAGTTGCTTAAATAATTTGTAACACTTTCTAAAAGAGATCATCATTAATTTCCAATCAGGAAATAACTGTCCTAAACAATGTATGTAATTCTTATATAAATCATTCTCAACTCTTGTATACTGGCAGTTGAATGAATTGGCTTCTCTTCCTCCCTTCCCTTATTTCTAGATAGAGAACAGTTTTTAGCATTTGTTTTGAAATAAACTGCACTGTATAATTAATTGAGTGTGAGATACATCATTCATTGCAGAATTAGTTTATCTTTTCAAGAGTTTTCTTGGGTGGCACAATTGATCATACATATTTCATAACTATCTTAGGTTTATACATCTTTGTATTCAATATAATTTAGTTCCAACTGTGTTAGAAAATGAATACCAAATACTATCTGCAGGCAAACTGAGGGAAAAGTACTTTATCTGGTAAACTTAAATGTTAAGCCATTAATCATATTCTTCCTCATCATATATTTTTTGTTTCTTTCATTGTCTTCAAGAAAGTTATTTATATTCAAGCCACACAATGGTGGCTTGTAGATTCCAGGTGTATCTAAAGTCAAAATTACTGAACATATTTAGTGTTTTTCAAGATTCTCTCAGTTATAATTTCACAGTCTTCACATCCTGACTATTCGTTGTTATTGTTCTGTGCTATTGAGTTGGAACCAACTCATAGCTGACCCTCTAGTGGGTTTTCAGAGACAGTTAATTGCATGGGAAGAGATTGCCCATTCTTCTCCCATACAGCAGATGGTAGATTTGAACCATGTGACATTGGGATTGCAGCACAGCTTCTTACCACTAGGCCACCAGAGCTCCTGTTGTTTATGATAGAAGCTAGAATGTTATAAAAAGTCCAAATAAGTAAATAAAGATATTTCAAAGTAAGATTCTGAATGTCAATGAAAAAAAAAAAAACACATAGAGGCAAAGGAGAGAAATATCACTGAATATCCAAGCATGGTGAGTTTGTGTCTTTTGGTTCTTGATTTTCTGGAACTGCTATGAAGGATATTTGGGTCTCAAGGTCTTTATTGTCATTGGCAACAATTGCCAGGTATTTGTAGCAGAGGTATCATGTTATAAGAATGTCATTATTGTTTCTTCTGGCTATTTCTTGTGCATAATACACATTCTAATCACTGCCCTACATGTTTTAATAAGTCCCTCTCTGCTTAAACTTGCCAGAATGTGTTCTATTTTCTATACCAAATAACTCGGGCAACAATTAAAATAATCGAGCCCCAGGGTAATGTGAATCTGGAATTGGTGCCTTTCTGAATTGAGTAGACTTGAAAGCAGTAAAATTCTGGTTAGAATTAGAGTCCCAAGCACAAGGCAACAGTATTTGCTAAAAATAATTTTGCATGGCACTTGGAGGGATAGGCCTTGGGATGTGAGTCACCATTATAGAATAGTTTGACATTTATAAGAAATTTAAGAATATGCAGCAAGACAATTAGGACATAAGAAACTATGTATTTTATATTGTCAAGTGAAGACATTATCAGAGACTCAAGAAGGGTTTGTGGAGGACTTTAAAACACCTTTTGTCTTGTAGTCAGTCATCTGACTTAGCAACAACATAAACAAAAATCAGGCTACCATGAATAGATTCATGTAAAGAACATAGAGAACCAAATAATGAAAACTCTGTAACCATAATTAAACACTTGATGGAAGGACACTGGGCCTGGGGATTTAGGGCCATACTCTTAGGGACATCAAGGTCAGTTGACATACCATAGTCTATGAAGGTAATATTCCAATAGTACTTTGATGATTATCTGTTCAGATGTTAAAAGGCTGAGAGTGGCCATCTAAATCCAACCATTAGTCTCTCCCTATTCATAGGGAAAAAAAAAAGTGAAGCAAGCCAATGACTAGTCAAAAGGGAGCTCCGTTAAAATAATCCGTAAGGAGTTGTATTGCTAACCCAAAGGCCAAGCTTCTCTAATGGTTTGAATCTACCAACTGCTCTAAGGGAAATCTTAGCTCATTTACAGCTTCACAAACCAAATGAAGTTCAGCTATGACTAAGTTCTGACATGACTACAGTAGGAGAGAGAGAAAGAAAAAGATTAGTGTAAAGGATTAAGGTACTTTAAAGGATACTTTGTACTTTTATTCTTCTATTCTTGAGACTAGAAAAACGAGAAACTAGGAGGTGTCCTGCTACCTTTACTGACCACTCTGGAAATGATTACAATAGAAAGTCCTTACTAGGATAAGAGTTAATGTAGAACAAATCTCAATATCATAACAATATTAGACTTAGTTATTGACTAGAGAAGACAAGCGAGATCTGATCCCCAGAAGCTATGGCTGACCTGGTGACTCAATTTCCAGTAAAACAGTAGACAGGTCCAAAAAATGATCAATTAGACCAAGGTGAATTGTACTTGTTAGTATAATCAATGATGTAAGATTAAAAAGAAAATATTTTTCCTGGAGGTCATAAAGGAGGAAGGGATAGGAAAGAAGGGTCATTTGAAACATGAAGAACATTGAAAAATTGCAGAGTGATATTTTATGTAGAAAAGGAAATCAAACTCATAAAACATGAGCTCTGGTGGCCTAGTGGCAAGAAGCTGCACTGCAATCCCAGAGGTATGCAGTTCAAATCCACCAGATGCTCTGCTGAAGAAAGAGGAACAATCTCCTCCTATATCAGTCAGATCCGATTTGATGGTACACACATAAAAAGTAATAAAAATTTAAAAAAATTTAAAAAGCCAAAATAAAACATGAGAATGAATTACTTTTTTAATTTTATACTAGTTTATCTACAAAATTCAAATACTTCGTTTTAGAGAACAGATTCTTTCAATTTCCCTCACTCCCCCTCAAATTGTACAACCTCATGATTAACCTCCTCTCCCCCTGCACATTCTCATTCCTCTGCTTTCACCCTTTCCCACTCCTCTTGGATCCTTATACTCATTTTACAATAATGATTTTAAACAGTGTTTATCCTTGTGGGACTGAATTATTTCACTCAGCATAATGCTCTCCAGTCCCTCCCAAGTTAGGTAATAATTTACAAAATCATTGCCTCTGGGTTCTGTATAGTATTCCATCTTGTGAATGTATCGTAATTTCTCAATCCATTCATTTGTGGTTGGACATTTGGGCTGTTTCCATGTTCCTGTGATGGTGAATAATGCTGCTGTGAACATGAATTCTTAAGTGGAAACACTACTTGCTTTGTAAGCTTGCACCAAAATCTTAACTAAAAAAATCCAGGTTAGTTTCTCATCCTTGCTAAATATTTTGTGTCAAAGATAAAAGGTTATATAAGGGAGTGTGGGAATTTTGAAAACAGTATTTTGGTGGTTGTTATGTGGCATCAAGTAAACTATGATTCATAGGGACCCTACGAACAATGGATCTGAACTGTGCTATCCTCTGCCATCCTGACCATCTCTGACATATTCAAGCCCCCTGTTACAAACACCACGTCAATTGAGAATCTTTCACCCCCTCCCTGACCCTCCACCTTTCCACGTATGATGTCATGTTCTTTTCCTTTTAAAAACACACCCCAAATTACTATAAATAAAAAAAAATATAAAAGTCTGCTAATTCTGTTGTCTGCAGATGCAGTAAATTTCTCTTCCACCCCCAGATAATGCAGCAGCTTTTTCCTTTTACTAAAACAATCAGAGAAGTATTCACACAGAAAGAAAAGCTGTTCTACCTGATTAATCTCTTTTCACCCGTCATAACCTTGAGATCAATACCCAGAGTTCGATTCTCACATGTTTCAGAGTGTTCTGAACAAGAAGCATAAAGATTATGCAATAAAGAATTTAAATTATTTTACTAATTTACAATAGTAAGACTCTTTGAAATATGCATGAGAATATATTTTCTTTATGTTTGACAAGTGAAAAGGGTACATAGTTTTATGTTGTACTAAAAATGTTGGTTTGTGCAAACTGAACACAGATTTTTTAATCAATATATAAGCTAAATCTGGTATGGATGACGATAAGTCTTCTTGATCAGTTGTGATATATGCAATCATCAATCATGTGCACTAATTATAGCTGATTGGAATGCAAATGTTGGGAACAAAGAGGAAAAAACAGCAAATGGGAAGGAAATACATTTTGAAGTAACTACAATCAGAATGCTTCTTAGAAGTCAAAATAGTAAGACTTTGCATACACACTTTGGACATCTTATAAAAAGAGGTCATTGCTTGTAGAAAGACATCATACTTGGTAAGAAGAGGGTCAGAAGGGAAGAAGCAGACCTTCAAGCAGATGGTCATTGTACCAACAATAGGCTTATGTACAATGATCATAAAGATGGTTCAGGAAAAGGCAGTATTTTGTTCTGTTGTATGTAAGGGTTGCTACGAGTTAGAGCTGACTTGATGATACCCGATATGACATTCTCTGTGAAATTTTTAAAGAGCTTTTAATGATATGACTTGGGATGTACACCTTGGAAAATTTTGCTCAAGACCTTTTTGGGTTGAAAGAATATTATGATGGAGACATTAAATGGATAACTTCCCCAATGTCACTCTTTTGTATTTTTCCATTTGATCTATTATGCTTTATCTTATTGCCATGATAGAAATTACCATAATGGTCTCATGTAGTATTTATCTTTATGAGTTTAATTTAGTCTCCTCAGCATAATGTCCTCCAGTCTCTCAACTTATGTAGTAATCTTCAAAATCATTGCTCCTGAGTGCTGCATAGTATTCTGTCATGTGAACGTACCATCATTTCTCAATCCATTCAATTGTGGTTGGACATTTGGGCTGTTTCCATGTTCTTGCGGTCCTGAATAATGTGGCTAAGAACACTGGTATACAAATCTCCATTTATGTCAGTTCTAATTTCCTCAGGGTATATTCCCAGCAGTGGAGTAGCAGGGTCGTACAGAATTTCTATGTTCAGCTTTTTTGAGAAAACACCAAACTGCACCTTCTTTAACCTTTATTTGGTCAAAATATTGCCTTTGTTTTTTAGTTTTTTATAATGTCAGAAAAGCTTCCTTTGCTTATTAAGTGATTGGCTTCTAATCTTCGTATAAAATCCTGTCATTTTACACATAGGTGCTTAAGTAACACATGTGTGGTTAATTATGTGGCAAGAAAATCTGATTATTTGCTCTGATGGTTTGGTGCAGAGATTTCTACTCAATATCAAACAGCACATGTGCTATTATGGTAGACTTGTAATATGCTAATTTTTGGTGCTGTGGTGTTGAGATTGCAAGAACGCAATGAGAATGATTATCCCATTCAACACAATGTTACAAGGTAGAAGGATTAATACTAGAATTTAGCAATGGATTATTGAAAATATTCTTTTAGTCATTTAAAAAGTTAACATATTACTAAGCTTAGAATTTCAGTAAAATCCGTACAACATAGTCACAGACCTTTTATAAGAATGCCATTTTACAAGAGTAATCCATTAGCCTTGTCCAAATTAGCCCAATTGTTTAAAAGTTATTAAATGCACTACAAAGCCTCCCGTGTTTGTTATGCTCCATAATCATAGCACCTGTTAAACAGCCCACTGCAGCTGTACTTGTAGCAAATTACAGACCATTAAGCAAGTTCTACAGTACCTTCTTTTTACAGTCTAATTTCTCTTATTTTGCATGAGACTTTCTGGATCATAAAATACGAACTTTTTCATAGCCCTTCCCTGATTGAGATGAGGAGAGTAGTTTTAAAATTGTTGGAAGGCTCAGATACAACTTACAAATGCCGTGGTAAAATATTTCATTAACTTTTAATCCAATTTAAGATTGTTTTCTTCCTCATGGAATTTATTCTCTTCAGATTCACCATGATCTTATTGGGACTACTGAAGAAAAGGTCTAAGTAAAACTATAGAGTAAGGAAACACTGAGCCTACGGTAAAGAATTGTTTTCTTCCCAGAGTCCAGAGAGTTGCCAAATGGAGGAAACATCTGGCACCTATTATATTCCCTCATTAATTTTGTAAGCGTTTGCACGTTGTCTAAACCCCACTCCATATGCACACACATAGACACAAAATCACCTTTAGAGTAGTAAAGGATACGAAATAGAGGATGCAATTTATTTATTCATTATTCAAATGAGGTTAAGAAACTGTGGACGTTCTTTTAAATTCAAAAAGCAAAATGGTTAGCATGTCTTTTTAGAATCTGCTCTCATGGAGTTGACAGTTACTTTTCTCTAAAACCAGGAAAAAAATAATATTCAGTGCTATTCACTATTTTTTCTACTGTTTGTCATTGCTATTATTACAGTTGCTGCGTGAGACAATCTTCTCTTGTGTGTGTGTATCATAACAAACTGGCTGACTCTGAGAAGAATGGGAATCCCAGAACATTTAATCATGCTAATACGAAACCTATACTTGGACCAAGACGCAGTAGTCAGAACAGAGCAGGGTAACACTGCATGGTTCAAAACTGGGAAGGGTGTACGACAGGGATGCATCCTGTCTCCATACCTTTTCAACATGTATGCAGAGCAGATTATCCGAGAGGCTGGGCTCTATGAGGAGAATTGTGGCATCAGGATTGGTGGAAGATCTATTAACAATCTCCGTTATGCAGATGACACAACCTTGCTTGCTGAAACTGAGGAGGACCTCATACACTTGCTGCGAAGGGTCAAGGACTGCAGCCTTCAGTATGGACTGAGGCTCAATGTCAAGAAGACAAAGATTCTCGCCACTGGACCAATTGGCAGCGTCAGGATGGATGACGAAGAGATTGAGATTGTTCACAGCTTCAGTTTGCTCGGCTCCACAGTCAACACTCTTGGTACCAGCAGTCAGGAAATCAAAAAGCGTATCACGATGGGAAAGTCTGCTGTTAGGGACCTCTCAAAGGTACTCAGGAGCAACAGTGTCTCTCTGGAGACTAAGGTGCGCCTGATACAGGTCATGGTACTTGCAATCACTTGTTATGCATCAGAGAGTTGGACAATGACTAGGGAGGACAGAAGGAGAATTGATGCCTTTGAGCTGTGGTGCTGGAGAAGAGTACTGAATGTACCATGGACTGCCAAGAAAACAAATAGATTCACCTGGGAGAGGATTTAACCAAGCAACTCCTTGGAGGCAAGGATTCTGGGGCTTCGTCTCACATACTTTAGGCATGTTGCAAGGAGGGACAGGTCCTTGGAGAGAACAACAACTTTCTTATTCATTGTTCTAACGTCATGTACACATGAATCGAATAGATACGGAAGGAAGATATAACCCTGACACACACTTACTTAGTGTTAAACCATATAGTATTCCTTTACTATGTTTTAGAAGAGCATTTTGGTCTAGGTGTTGGTTGCACAAGAGAACAATTAAGTGTTCTAGATTTTCACGTCTTCTCAATGTTAATCATAATTTGTTATGATCCACACAGCCACAAGTCTTCTGCAGCAAACACTTCAAACTTTCTTCAGTTCTGGAGATCAAAGTTGTGCCATCAGCATAATGGAGGTTGTTGATGAGTTGTCCTCCAATCCTGACGTATTTTTTCATAAAGCCCCACCTTCCAAATTATTTGTTCCATATACAGATTAAAAATATATGGAAAAAGGCTATATTCCTGACGCACTCCTTTCTTAATTTTGAATCATGCAGTGTTCCCTTGCTCTGTTCACACAACAGTTTCTTGGTTTGTTTCTTGGTCTAAGTATAGGGTACACATGAGCACAATGAAGTGTTCTGAAATTCCTATTCTTATTGTTAGCTACAACCTGTTGTAATCTACATAGTCAAATACTTTGCATAGCTTGTTTATAAAACAGAAATAGACATTTTTCTGATTCTCTCTATTTTCAGCCATCAACAATGATACGCATTTTGCCAAGACCTCTTCTAAATCCAGCTTGTGTTTCTGGCACTTCTCTGTCAATGTACTGTTCTAGTTGGTTCTGGATAATCTTCAAAAAGATTTACCTTGTATGTCATATTAGTTGATATTGTTGCTTGACCCTCTGGGAGTTCCCTGTCAATGTATTGTTCTGGCCATTTTTGGATGATATTCTAACATATTTCGCTTGCATTTGATACCAATAATATTGTTCAATAATTTCCATATTCTGTTGTATCACCTTTCTTGGGAATGAGAACAAATACGGATTTTTTTTCAATCAGTTAGACAGGCAGTTGTCCTTTAAATTTTCTAGCAAACACTGGTAAGCGTGTCCAAGACTGCATCTGTTAGTTGAAATAAGTCAATTGTTGTCCCAAGAGGCAAGGGACCTTATTTTTGGTCAATGCCTTCAGTGTAGCTTGATGTTCTTCCTTCATGACAATTATCTCTTGATCATATGATATTCCTGCACTATGTCAGTGTGGTCAATTCTTTTTGGTGCAGTGACTTTGTATACTCTCTTAATCTTGTTTGAATGCTTCCTAACATTACACAATTATGCCCATACCATCTGTCAGTACTGAAATTCAAGACTTTAATCTGTTTTTCAATTCATCCAGTACAAGAAACGCCAAATGAATCCTTCCCTTTTTATTCTTTATTTCAAGTGCTCTGTACATTTTGTTATAGCACTTTGTTTTCTAGAGTTGCCCTTTAAAATTTTCTACTCAGCTCTTTCACTACAGCTTCTGTTGCCTTTACTTTGGCTTCTTGGTCCTCCAGTGAAATTTTAAGGATCTCTTCTGACATCAATTTTTTTTTCATTTCTTCCTTCTCTTTATAATGATGTTTTGCTCCCTTCGTGGATGATATTTTTTATGTCATCCCACAATTTATCTGATATTCAATTATTGGTGTTCAATGCACAAACGTACTCTTACAATAATTTTTTTTTTTTAAATTAAGGTTAAATTCAGGATCATGTATTGATTTTTGTGGATTTGTTTTAATTTTCTTCATCTTCATTTTGAACTTTTTGTTGTTGTTGTTGTTGTATGTTCTGTCAAGTTGCCTGCAACTCATAGTGACCCTATGTACAACAGCCCTAACCCTGCTCTATTCTCTGCCAATCTTATTGTCTCTGATGCACCTACCCCCATTACTCGAGTCACTGAATTAATACATCTCATCAAAAGTTTTCCTCTCCTGTACTGCCCCTCCACTCTCCCAAGCATGATGTCCCTCTCCAGGTATTGATCCGCCTTGCAACCTGTCCAAATTATGTCATATGAAGCTTCAGAATCCTTGCCTCCAATGAGCAGCCTGACTTTACTCTCTCCAGGACAAACTTATTTGTTGTCCTAGCAGTCCATGATGTATTTAATACTCTTTTCCAGCACCATAGCTCAAAGGCATCGATTCTCCTTCTGTCATCCTAGCCATTGTCCAGCTCTCTGATGCATAGAAAGTGATTGTGAAGACCATGGCCTGTATCAGGTGCACCTTAGTCTCCAGAGTGAAATCATTGCTCTTCAATATTTTGGACAGGTCTCTGACAGTAGGCTTTCTAATGCAATATGTTTTTTCAATTCCTTGGCTCCTGGTGTTGAGAGTTTTGATTGTGGAGCCAAGTAAACTAAAGCTGTTTCCAATTTCCGTCTCTTCACCATCCATCACAATGCTGCCAATCAGTCCAGTGGTGAGAATCTTTGTTTTTTGATGTTGAGCTTCATCCATATTGAAGGCTACACTCCTTGACCTTCTGTAGCAAGACCTTAAGGTCCTCCGTAGTTTCAGCAAGGAGGGTTGTGTCATCTGCATAATGCAGATTGTTGTAGAATCTTCCTCCAATCCTGATGCCACATTTCTCTTCATACAGCCCAGTATCCTGGATGATCTGTTATTCATATAGATGGAAAAGGTATGGAGATAGGACATATAATTGGTGTACATCCTTCCCAATTTTGAACCATGCAGTGTTTCCTTGCTCTGTTCTGACAACTGCTTCCTGGTCCAAGTATAGGTTTTGCACTAGCACAATCAAGTGTTCTGGGATTCCCATTCTTCTCAGAGTTAGCCACAGTTTGTTGTAGTCCACACAAACACCTTTGCATAGTCAATGAAACACAGATAGACATTCCTCTGGTACTCTTTGGTTTCAGCCAAGATCCACCTAACATTAATTACAGTATCCCTAGTACCATGGCCTCATCTAAACCCAGCCTGCACTTCAGACAGTTCTCTATTGATTCCAGTTATTTTTGGGTAATCTTAAGCAGGATCTTGCTTGCATGTGATATTAATGATACTGTTTGATAATTTCCACATTCTATTGGATCATTGTTCGTTGGAATGGGAACAAATATAGATCTCTTCCAGTCATTTGGCCGGTGGTTTTACTCCAGATATCTTGGCACAACTTGGTAAGTTGAACATCTGTTTCTTGAAACATACTAATTAATCGGTATGCCATCAATTTCTGGAGCCTTGTTTTTGCCACTTCTTTCAGAGCAGTTTGAACGTCTTTCTTCATCATCATAGGATCTTGCTCATATGTTGCTTCATGAAATTCTCTATCCACCAATTCCTTTTGGTATAATGACTCTGTATACTCTTTCCATCTTCTTTTAATACTTCCTGGACTATTTAATATTCTACTCAAAGCATCCTTCAGTGTTATAACTTGAGGCCTAAATTTGTTCTTCAGTTTCTTGAACGTAAGAAATGCTGAGTGACTTCAGCCCCTTTGATTTTCCAACTCCAGATTTTTACATATTTCATTGTAATACTTTACTTTGTTTTCCCTCACTGCCATTTGAAATCTTCTGTTCAGCTCCTTAGTGTTTTTATTTCTTTCCTTTGCTTTGGCTTCTTAGCTCTGTAGTGCAATAGTCAGAGTCTCCTCTGATACCCATTTTGGTCTTTTCTTTCTCTTCTTTGTAATGACCTTTTGCGTTCTTCCTGGATGATATTCTTATACCTTCCCACAACTCATCTGGTCTTCATTCATTAGTGTTCCTGAGATGGTTTTGAAATTCAGGTGGGATAGACTTAAGGTCATATTTTTGTTCCTGTGGATTTGATTTAATCTTCCTTATCTTTAGCTTGAATTTGCATAGGAGTAGTTGGTGGTCTGTTGCACAATCAGCAACTGCTTAGTTTTCACAGCTGATATTGAGCTTCTCCAGCAGTTCTTTCCACAGATGTAATTGATCTGGTTCCTATGTATACAATCATGTGAAATCCATGTGTATAGCCTGTATTTATGTTTCTTATGAAACATCTATTTGCAATGAATAAATCGTTGATTGTGCAAAATTCTATCATTCTATCTCCATCTTCATTTCTGTCACCAAGTCCATGTTTTTCAACTGCTGATCCTTCTTGTCTGTTCCCAACTTTTGCCTTCCAGTCACTCATTATTATTAATGTATCTTGATTGCGTGTTTATTTGATCTCTGACTGCAAAAGTTGGTGGAAATCTATTTCTTCTTCTTTGGGTCTGGGTTTTGGAGCATATACCTGAGTTATAGTAGTATTCACGGGATTTCCTTGTATGTGTATGTATATAATCAATCCTGTCACTCACAATATTGCACTTCAAGATGGATCTAGAAGTAACTTTTTTAATGATGAAGGAAACTCCGTTCTTCCTCACCTTTTCATCTCCAGCATAGTAGATCATATGATTGTCTGACTCAAAATTCCCCATGCCTGTCCATCTCATCTCGTTAATACCTATTATGTCAATATTTATGTGTTCCATTTCTTCCTTAACAATATCCAATTTTTCCTACATTCATGGCTTACACATTCTATGTTCCAATCACTAGTGTCTGCCTATAACTGTTTCTCTTCCCTTGTGCTTCCATATTTGAGGGCGCCACTTCAGTTGCCCTGTTGGCTAATCTAAATGTGTTCTATTACACATAGAGTTTTTAAAGGCCTGCTATTTCAGAAGTGGATGGCCAGTACTTCTTCCTAGTCTGTCGTAATCTGAATGCTCACATTTAGAACAGGAACTGACAGAAAAGCATTTTACAGGAAAGAGCAGATGAAAGATATTTCCCAGTGCAACAAGGAATGAATAGAAACCCAAAATCTCTGTAAATGTTTATGAAAATTAATAAAATATAGAAAGAAAAAAAAAAGATATTTCCCCAACTGTAGAAATAACCAATAGTTTCAGCGTTGTCCCCATCCTTGACATGTGTGTCTTGCCCAACCCATTTCCCTGCTCTACCAGCATCCCCTACTACTCCCATCTATCTCCTGCTATCCAGCCCTTGATATCATAGCTTATATCTCCAGCTTTTTGGGATTCTGTGATTTCAAATGCTTCAAGCTGGTACCAGTTCTTATTCTGTGGCCAGTGTCTCTTGAGTTTAAACTTGCACATGACTAATTCGTGATATAGTCTAAACTCAGCACCTAACCTGATTCTGTGTATTGATATTGAGCTTCTACAATGATTCCTTCCACAGAGGTCATCAGTCTGATTCCTGTACAGTCCTTCAAGTGAGGTCCATGTGTAAAGTCACTGTTGATACTTTTTAAAAGATGTATTAGCGATAAATAAAACATAGAATATACAAAATTCAGTCATTCAATTTATGACCTCATTTCTGTCAGCATATCTATAATTTATAACTACCATTTTTTTCTTCATTGTTTTCAACTTATGATTTCTAATAACCAATTGTCATGAACATAACTAAATTGCATACCTCAAATTTCAATTTCAGAATGCCAAATTTGGTAAGAATCTTCAAGTCTTTCCTATATGGCTTTAGCTGTTTGATGTTTATATGTGAACATTCGTTGTATTAACCAGTTTTCCTTGCATTGGTATGAGTAATATTGTATCACAATACTATACTTCTGGATAGAACTCGAAGTTATCTTTTTAAGTGTGAATGCAACACTATTCTTCTGTTTTACATTTCTGGTATGTTATATCATGTGATTGCCTGATTCAAAGTGACCCATGTGCCATCAGGATCAGAGGAAGATTCGTCAACCAACTGAGTTATCCTGATTTAACAATCTTGTTTGCTGAAAGTTAGGAAGACTTTTTACAAGTGATCAAAGACTACAACCTGCAGTGTGGCTTACATCTCAACATCAAGAAGCCCAAAATCTTTCCATTGTACTGATAGGCAACATCATCATGCTAAATGGAGAAAGAATTGGTCAATGATTTTATCTTACTTGGATCTATAATCAACATTCTTGTTATAGTAGTCCGGAAATCAGGAAATGTATTTCATTGGGAAAGTCGACTGGTCAGAGACTTCTCCAAATTCCTGAGGTGCAATGATGTAGTTTGAAGACCAAGATGGACTTGATTCATCTTTTCACTTGCTTGCTGTGTTTCTGAGAGCTGAAGAATTGACATCTTTGAGCTATGGCACTGAAGAAAATTACTGAATATACTGTGGACTTGCAAAATAATAAATAACTATATCTTGAAGAATGTACAAAGTGCTCCTTAGAGGGAAAGATGGCAAAGCTTCACTTCATGTACATTAGGAATGTACTTAGGAGAGGCTATTCCTTGGAGAGGAACATGACTTGTGGAAAGGTAGAGGGTGGAAGAAAGAGAGGAAGACTCTTAACCAGATGGATTGACACAGTGACTGCAGCAATGGCCTCAAGTATGTTAGAAGTTATAAGGATGCCACAGCCTAAGACCAGGTCCAGATGTGTTCACAGGGTTGCTATGAGTCAGCCTCAACTTTATGGCACTTGTCAACAACAACAACAACAAAATACACATGAGGTTATTGAAAATGGCTTGGGTCAGGTACCTATTTCTTTAAATAACATGTTTGTTGTTAAGAACATTGATGTTTTTAATATTTGCCTCAGATGTATATGTTATACATAATTTGATTTCCAGCTTTTGTTTCTATGGTGTTGATTATGGATCTACACAGCACAGAATACTTGATAAATTCAATATTTTCTCTGTTTATCATGATGTTGATTATTGTAACTATTGTGAAGAATTCTAACTTTGGTTTAATATTATTATCAAAGAAAGTGAATCAAAATTCTTTGGAGAAATTGCTGATATGAAAGATCCTGTAGAGAATGTACTGCATAAGCTGGGAACATTTTGTCATATCTGAAAGGGGAGAATCATGAGGCAAAGTAACACTGGTTGTCAAAGGGGCAAAGAATGCAATAGAGAGAGCATCACATGGTCAAAGGCATGTTGTTGTTGTTATGTGCCATGGAGTTGTTTCCGACTCATAGCGACCCTATGCACAACAGCCCTAAACCCTGCTCTATCCTGCGCCAACCTCACACACTGCCTCTGACACATCCATCCCGATTAACCCAGTCACCGAGTCAATCCATCTCATAGAGGGTCTTCCCCTCCTGCGCTGCCCCTCCACCCTCCCAAGCATGATGTCCCTCTCCAAGGACCCGTCC
>NW_006399751.1:19095308-19103845 GCF_000299155.1 Elephantulus edwardii | reverse complement strand
TTGTCTTTTCATCTCCAGAGTAATATATCATATGGTCATCTGACTCAAAATGCCCCATGCCAGTCCATCTCATCTCTCCAATGCCTAATATGTCAATATTATTTGTTCCATTTCTTTCTTACCAATTTCTAATTTTCCTTCATTCATGGCTCTCACATTCCATGTTCCAATCACTAGGGTCAAAGGCATAATGAATGAAATAATAAGACATTCAATCATAAAGCTGTTGTTATGTAGGATCGATTTGGAGCCATCTCTTCGCTGACTCTCCAGAGGATTTTCAAAGGCAGTAAATAGTATTGGAGAAGATTGCTCATCTTTCTCCTGTGGAACAGCTGGTGGGTTCAAACTGTGTGCGTTTGAGTTGCCAGAACAATTCCTTACCACTAAGCCACTAATGATTGAATACATAAAACATTTAGCTGTTAACCAAAAGGTGGGTAATTCACACTTACCTGCTCCTCCATGGGAAAGAAATGTGGAATTCTACTTTTGTAAAAACGCATAGCCTTGCAAATAATCCTATAGGAAGTTCTGATTTTTTTTCCTTTAGGATTGCTATGAGGCTAAATCTATTTGCTTTAGATTCCAATTCAAAGAGTTCAGTCAATATCAATTACAATGTTATATATCTGTTGCTAAGACAGATATGGCTTCCCTAGACCATTTTTTTGGACCTTATTCAGCTCTCTCAACTCTGCCTGTCCTGCAAGCATGTGGGCCAGTTTACACCATCAACAACTGGTTGAGTTTTTTCTTCCTCATGCAAGTAAGTGTGTTAGGCTATCCACAAGGGGATTGGCTAGTCTTGCTATTAAATTGAGCAGATTCAGTTGCATAAATTAGAACTCTCACCATCATGAGAAGTGGAGGAAGCAGGTGCATCCTTTAGGACCAGAAATTCCTGCATCAGGGATTCTATTTTGCTGTTAACTGAGAAGATGTCTGAACTCAGGGTTTGTATTTAGTTGTTAAAATGAATATCTCTTGACTGAGTTAATGTATTTTGCTGTGAATTGAGAAGCTGTTTGGATTTGTGATTATACCTTTTTAATCTGAGTAATGGCCCTTTAGGACTTGCATTTGAGAAACTCTCTGAACTGAAGAATTGTATATTGCTCTTTACCTGAATTATAGCTCGTTAACTCCCCTAATAAATCCCATGAGTATCTGTCAAGACTATGTGGTCACTACAAGGGATTTCAAATCCAGGAAGCAGGTGGAAAAGCTTGAGAGTACATGTCGGATCTCATGGAAATTAGTTTGTGTGGAAGATGCTGTTGATGGGGCAGGCCCTCCTTGAGGAGTTAGTAGAGCTTGGACTCACCTGTGCTCATGTTGTCCTTGCTCTAATACCATCCATGGATCCACATTGATGAAAACAAAGATTGAATACAAAAATATAGAAGAAAACACAAAGAATATTTGTGAAAAATTATTAAATAATTTCTATGGAAAAAAATGACTCTTGAAGGATTTGAAGCATAATATCTTCATTTCTTAAGTGTTGGCTGGATATTTTTACTCCGTCCAAAAATTATAGTATGGGAAAAAAAGAGAAAAAGAATAGTTTTATATTGGAAAAGTAAAACAGAGCAAAAATACAACACTACTACCTTTACTCAATAAACAAAGTTACCATCCGAGATAAGTCACTTTGATGGTATACACATATTCTTCATGCAATGTGATTAAAAAATCTCGAGCTTACTATTGAAGTTACTATTGAGGAGGCAGTGCTGACTCATAGTGACCCTCCACCAGATTTTTAGACTGTACATTACAGTTGTTGTTGCATGTTGTTGAGTTTAAACAGAGCCATGGTGGGTTTTCAGAGACAGTTATTTGCATGGAAAGAGATTGCTCATCCTTGCATGGAACTGCTCATGGATTTGAACCTTTGACCTTTGAGAAAGTAGTACAGGTAACCTTGTTATAAGGAAATATGCTGGCAACACAAAGGTAGGCAGTTTGAATCCCATAACTGCTCCATGGGAGAAAAATGGGTAATCTCCTTTCATATGATATAGTGCCTCTTAAAACTCACTGAAGGGTCTGCTATGGGCAGATTCCAACTCAGTGATTCACAACAACATATCACAATTGGAAGATACTGTTCATTTTTCTTCCAAGGAACTGCTGGTGGATTTAGACCATCAGAAAGGCACAGCCTTTTTTGTTAGCCTGGAAATATACTTTGAACTATACTACTAGAGCTTCTTAAAGTGTGATGACAATTTCAAGTTTTGCTCAACATTCATGTCTTTTGTTAAATCATGAGTAAAACTTCAGACAGGCCCACATTCAGAGACATTCTACAAAAATATTCTGGCAGTGCACCCCAATGCTGTCAAAGTCATCAAAAGCAAGAAATATATAAGAAAAAGACAAAGAAGTTTAAGGAAATATGATAAAAAGATGCAATGCTGGGCTCTCAATGGGATCTTGGGGTACAAAAGTAGGATAAAACTAATATTCAAAATTTCTAATAAACTTTAATGTCTCATTAATAATAATGTATTTGTGCTGATTCATTAATTGTAGTAAAAGTATCATAAGATGAAAAAGAGAGAATTAGGGTGTAGACAAGGAAACTCTGTAGCACCTTTAAAACTTCTGTGATTCTAAAACTATTCTAATGTTAAAGTTTCTAAGAAACTAATAGTGATTTTTAATTGTTTGTTTTTTTTACTCTAAGTATACACTTAAGTAAACCTATATATAGTTTAGCAAATATGATTCTTTTGGAAGGGTAATTTCAAAGTAGCCTAGTAAGCTTATGCCTATAATTGCTGTTTTCTTGTTATATTTATCCCATTTACAAAGTTCATATGGTTCCTTGGGTTATAATTAGATCTATTAGTCATTTTGGGATCATGCAGTTGTTTTTCTATAGCTGTTTCCTACACTCAAGCTGACAAAGACAATACGAAAATAGCCTATTAAAATATTAAAGCACGTTATCTTTCATTTATTATTTCAGCATTTCTACTGCTACTGCTTTAGGGTATCTTGTTTTCTTTGGCAGTAATGCCAATATTCTACACAGAACTCCACCAACTTCAAAAGCATCAAGCCTATTTAAGAAAACAGCTACATAATGAGCTTAATTTTTCTTTGTATAATGGAAAAATCAAATACAAGAACTTTCACAGGTTTGCAGTAAATGTCTTTTCCAAACCTCCAAATACACGAAATGATGCTTCTCAAGTAATTCCTCCTGTATCTTCACTGTTTTCTCAGTAAACATTATTTTTGCCGACTAATTTTTTAAAGCCGCTGTTCTAGAGATAAAATTAACTGGATATACATTTTTAAAATTTTTAACTGGATATATTTAAAGATGTACTTTAATGTGCTTTTATATAATATAATGTTCCCACATGGTGCAATTACTGACTTATGGGGTTAAGCCCACCCACTTGTGATGCACTAGAAAGGACTGGTGATCTGTGTCAATAAATATTACCGTCAAGAAAATCCTTTAGGACAGTTCTATTCTTTAATTCATTACTCTCCATTACTTGATTTCAACTCTATGGGAATATATTTAGATACATAAAATTATATCTATTAAGTAATCACCACAATAAGATAATGAACATATCTGAATTCCCAGACTTCCTAGTGTCACTTAGTAATCTGTTTCTTATTCTTTCTATCTATCTTCCATGGATGATGAGTATTAATGTAAGTAAAATGAAATCTTTGATTATTTCAGTCTTTTCTCCATTTATCATAATTTGTCCATTGATACAGTATTGAGTTTTTTCTTGTTCTTAAGGTGTAATCCATATTGAATGTTGCAGCCTTTGATCTTCTCTAAATGCTTCAAATCTATATGTATAATAGATCATTGAGGAGGCTAGACTTTATGATGAAGAATTTGGAATCAGGATTGGAGGGAAACTCATCAACAGTTTGCATTATGCAGATAACACAACTTTGCTCACCAAAACTGAGGAGGCCTTAAAGAGTTTGCTGGAGAAGATAAAAAATTGCAGCATTCAATATAGATTGTACCTTAACATCAAGAAAACAAGGATGCTCACCACTGGGCCAAGAGGCAAATTGTGATAGATGGAGAAAGAATTGAATCTTGCTTGTGTCCACAATCAACAATTTTGGCACCAGCAGTGAGGAAGTAAAAAGCTAAATTGCACTGGGAAAAATCTGTTGCCAAGGATCTCTCTAGAGTGCTAAAAAGAAACGATGTCAGCTTAGAGACAAAGGTGCAACTGTTCCAGGCAGTGGTCTCCCCAATTCCTTGCTATGCATCTAAGAGCTGGATAATGAATAATGATGATGGAAGAAGAATTAATGCCTTTAAGTTGTGGTGTTGGAGAAGAATATTGAACATACAGTGGACCATCAAGAAAACAAATAGATGTGTTATGGAGAGGGAGAAGCCAGTTTGTATCATTCTTGAAAAGGTAGAGCGTCAAAACAGAAGAGGAAGACCCTGAATGTGATAAACTGACACAGTGACTGTGGCAATGGGATCAGGTGTGTCTGAGATGGTGATTGGCACAGGACAGGGCAAAGTTCAGGGCCATTGTTCATAGAGCCACTATGAATCATAATTGACTTGATAGAACATAGCAACATTAGATGTGAGGATTGTGATAGCATTTAAGCTCATGAGAATATGTGGGAAGCCAAATTTCATATTAAATATTTATAATAAACCAAATGCTATATTAGGATATGAGGGAGGCACCGGATACAACATGGAATTCACCCTGAAGCACTAAAGAAACCGTAAATTTTTACAGGGGTAGGCACTAAGGCAAACATTAGGCATATACAAGATTCTTGTATTTGCTAACCTCTCCCTCCTTAGTCAAGCATAAGGTTTTCAAAAGAAAGAGCTTAGCTTCATATGCAGAGAATTCTTTTTGTGATTTACTCCCTGGAAATTTTCGATAAAGGTACAGAGATGCTGAGATCTGTGCTTCTCCTGCTTTACCTCTTTTTACTTCTACATTATTAATGTTCTGTCTTGTTTTTAATACTTATGAAAAGATTTTACTCTCAGTATAGAACAAGAATGTATTTTGTACTTGTCTTCTGTGTATGAGGATTTTTCCTTCTTCTAAGGTTAGTGGAGGTTAAACACCAGTACCTTCACACTGACTGCAATCTTTTTACAGAGCTCAACAGAAGATTACAAAGTGAAATGCTCAAAAATAAAACTATTACAAGAAAATGTGTAAATACCTGAAATTAGAAAATCAAAAGGGAAGACACTCAAGCAGAAAACTGAAGGGAAAAAAATTGGACACTTGATTTATAATGCTGAAGAATTCTAGGGTCAAAATAATGAATGATGAAAGAAGCAAAAAAAGAAAATAGAAAGAATATAGAAGTTTAAAAAAAATTGGTCCATGCTGAACTATTTCTGATAGGATAATATGATCAAAACCAACAGTTCTGGAAGAATTCATCCAAGTTGAATTGAAGACATTGGAATAAACATGATTCCTTTCCCAGGAGGTGACTGAAAGAGAACACTGTTTGAGGATTATCATTGCTGATGTCAAATGAACCTTGGTCAAAGAAAAAAAAAACACTGGAAAACTTTTTCATTAGCAAGCTGAAAGCATTCAGTTTTGTCAATCACAAGAACACAACAATTAGGGGTAACCTTTTGAAGAATGGGGAACATTTAGTTGTGTTCATGTGGGATAACTTCAAAAGTCACGGTGATGAGATATGGTTCAGAATTGGAAAATGCACTATCCACTAATTCCTTTTGTCTAATTTAATCTGAATTCTGAAAATATAATTAAAGTTGTCATCGCCAAGTCGTAGACAACTCATAGCGACCCTATGGATGAAAGACCTGAGCACTGTTCATGAAGTTTCCAGAGGTGAGCCATTTCAAAAGTGGATACCACTCCTGCTTCCAAGCTTGTTTTAATTGGGAAGCTCCACCAAACACTCCACTATGGGTAACCATTATCACATGTGGCACATAGTGTCTAGATAAATAAAAACAAATGACATCCAGGTTGTAATGAAATGGGTTGTTTTTCAATAGTCAATATTCTTTCCTGAGAATGCAAACACATTGGAGAGCTTACTAGAAAATGTCATAGGCTATAGTGTTTAACTTGGATAATTTTTTTGGGTATAAAGAAAACAAAACAACTCAAGAGTAGACTAGCAAATGACATCATGATTAATGTCAAGAACATGCAATCCCAAAGGCACATGGGTCGAGGCCACTAGTTGCTCCACGGGAGAAGGATGGGCAATCTCCTCCCAAGTGATTAGCTACCTCAGAAAACCCGCTGGAGAGTCAGCTATGAGTTGGTTCCAACTCTATGGTACATAACACAACCACCACCAACATTGATGTTTTCAGGGATTTTATCCTACTTAGATCAAAAATTATTGCTCTTATGCAGTAGAAAAAGAATAAAAATACCTCTTTAATGTTTCTAAGAGCAAATATTTTGCTTTGATGACTAAACTGTGCTAGAAAGAAGCTGTGATCTTTTTAATGGCATCATATGTAGGTAAAAGTTGAAAAATGGGGGAAGAAAAGAAAACTGATGTATTGGTGCATTAAAATTGAGTCTTTCTCCTTTGGAAAAGCTTCTGGATCCAAAATATACACCTATCAGTCAGTGGGCAAATGCTTAACCTCTATGTCATGAGGCCTCATAATTTTTAGACCAAAAATATAATGTCTGAGACAAATTATTTCTTTCTAGTTTCCTTATTATTGTGGAGATTAGTTTGTGTTCTTAGAATAGAGAATGCTTTATGATGTGATAGATAACTTAAGTGCTATTTATATTTAATAAGTTACTATTATTATAGTTACTAATATATTCTTGTAAAAGTTTTGAGCAAGATAATTAACTAAGAATTTAAAATTAAAATTAACAATATCTTCCTTCTGACAGGTTGTAGGTTTTATTAGTAGTAGAAAGGAACATTCTAAAAATTACCCTAAAAGCTAAAATGTGGGTTTGCACATTTTACTAGGGAAAAAGGGAAGCTTTAAAACTAATATTCACTATTTCTGTTTAATTTTATAATAAAGGTATTACATTTTTATTAAAAGTATTATTATATTATAAAACATGTTGTAGTCTAAAAAAATGCCAAATAATTC
The DNA here is from genome assembly GCF_000299155.1 of Elephantulus edwardii. Classification (NCBI taxonomy): domain Eukaryota; kingdom Metazoa; phylum Chordata; class Mammalia; order Macroscelidea; family Macroscelididae; genus Elephantulus; species Elephantulus edwardii. The sequence goes on along the minus strand of NW_006399751.1, from coordinate 19,096,716 downwards.
TTCAAAAATATCCAAATAAAATGTATTTTATTAACATTAGATGAATATTCTCTGCCTTTCTATTCATTTGTCATAGTAAAAGAGAAGCTCTTTAAAATTAATGAATAATCTTGTCCAGGTACTGGAGATTATCTAAATGCTTTCATCCTCAACTCCCTTTGTTTAAATAATAGCTTTGTATCTTATTGTGCTTACTGATCAATTCTATGTCCCTCATAATGATAAAACGTTTGTAGTAGTTTATTATAATCAATGATTCTATGTTTTTTCTTCAATGAATGTTTAGATTAGTTAAAAATAATTAAGTGTAAAATAAAATACCACTACTCTACCTAGTTTTCTGAATAGACTGGACTGTATTCCTGTAAAGCTCACGAGGATCTTATTGGCCTTGCTAACCTTTCATAACCTGTCCTTTCCAATTTATATTGTATTCAGTTGACATTTCATTCTAAAATTATCTTTTGAAGTTTGTTCTTTTTCTGTAATACACAAAAGTTTGCTCTCTAAAAACTACCAAAATAGTCATTTGTCCATCTTACCCCCAAGTTGTGTGTGTGTACACTTTCTCGTTATCATAAATTATACACCTTTTATGTGGTAAATAAAGCAAATGTATTAAGATTATGACTTTCCCCCATCGTAAAACAAAATAATATTGGGAGGAAAAACAGTTGGAGAAAGTATAATTTTATAAGCTTGGAAATTCAAGGGAACTTTCTAACTTGTCATAAACTCGATCACTAGGTACAGTATTATGTTGGTCATGTCAACCTTAATAAAATTTTATTCTCAGGGCAAATCATTCTCATATCTTCACTGATGCTTTAGAGTAAGAAATAGATAAAATGGTTAATATTTTTAAGAATGTCTTATTACTCTTTAGAGCCAAAGAGAAAAAGAAACCAGTGTGGACTGTTCTTTGTATTTTTCTATTTTCGTGAAAATAGTTTTTCTTGAAACTATATACCAAAAAGAGGCTTCAGAAGTCTTTCAAGGGCATTCTTGTGGTTTAGTTTACAGAAAGTTGCACTGCTTGCCCAAAGATGACACTTATTTGGAGGTTCAAATCTGCCTGTAGGTCACTGGGAGAAAGATGGGCAATCTCCTTTAACTTTACAGCCTCCAGAAACCTGCTGGAGGCTCAGCTATGAGTCAGCTCCAAATTGACTGCAATAAGTTTGAATTTTATTTATTTTTTTAAATGAAAGCAGAATATATGCTACATAATCATGAGTTTTATGAAAATTGCTGCGCATCCTCACTTGTCTTTATGCTACAGAGTAGTTCAGGAAAAGGGCAAGGAATTTTAATATAAAATTGGGAGGGGGAAAGATAAGCATTTATGTATATGCTTCTAATTATAAGTTAATTTTCATATTCATTTTCTGTCTCTCTTTCTCTCTCT
>NW_006399751.1:19087288-19094297 GCF_000299155.1 Elephantulus edwardii | reverse complement strand
ATATTTGTTCTCATTACTAAGAATGGTGATCCAACAGAATGTGGAAATTATTAAACAATGGCCACATCAAATCAAAAGTCAAATTCCACTGGGAAAATCTGCTGTCAGGGACCCCTCTAGAGTACTGGAGAACAATGATGCCAGTCTAAAGACTATGGTGTACCTCATCCAGGCCATATTCTTTGCAATTAATTGCTATGAATAAAAAAGCTGACAATTACTAAGGATGATAAAAGAACTGATGCCTTTCAGCTGAATTGGAGAAGTGTATTGAATATACCATGGACTACTAGGAGAACAAACAGGTTCATCCTGAGAGGGTGAAACCAGGTGCTCCTCAGAGGCAAGGATTCTGAAGCTTAGTCTGACATACTTTGGGTATGTTGTAAGGAGGTCCTTGGGGAGGGAAACCATGTTTGGGAGGGTGGAGAGATAGCACAAGAGAGGAAGACTTTGGATGAGATGGATTGATTCTGACTGGGGTAAAGTGGTGGATGTGTTAGAGACAATGAGGTTGGCTCAAGATAGAGTTCAGAGGTGTTGTACATAGGGTCACTATGAGTCACAAGTGACTCATCGACATATAAGAACAACATTAATATCACATGCAAGGGAAATACTACTGAGGGTCATGAAAGATTGCCAAAACAGTAGATAGACAGCAAACTATCTAAAGTTCAAACAGGATTTAGAAGAAGCTGAGGCACCAGGGATGTCACTGCTGATGACCAAAGGATCATAGCTGGAAGTAAAGAACAGCAGAAGAATGTCTATTTATGCTTTATTGACTCTGAAGACATTTGACTCTGTAATCATAACAAATTATGGCCACCAGTGAGAAGAATAGAATCCCAGAAACTTAACTGTGCTCATGAGGAACCTATTCCTAGGCCAAGAGGTTGTTATGAAAACAGAGCAAGGGAACATTGCTGTTGTTGTTCTTATGTGCCGTTGAGTCACTTGCAACTCATAGAGACCCTATGTACAACAGCCATAAAACCTTCTCTGTCCTGTGCCAATCTCACTGTCTCCAACACAACCTCCGATTATCCCAGTCACTGAGTCAATCCACCTTTTAGAGGGTCTTCCCCTCCTACACTGCAAGGAAGGACCAGTCCTTGGAGAGGGACATCATGCTTAGGATGATTGAGGGAACATTAAAATTAAGAAAGGATTATATCCTTTTCAGGATTGTATCCTTTCTCTATGCCAATTCATCCTGTATGGCGCACAAATTATTTGAGAAGCTGAAATCTATGAAAAATAATGTTGCATCAATATCAGAGGAAGACTCATCAAACATCTGTTTTAAAAAGAATGCAAAACCTTGCTTGCTGAAAGTGAAGAAGATTTGAAGCACTAGCTGCAGATAAAGAATACAGCCTTCAGTATAAATTGCATTTCAACATCAATAAAATAAAAATTCTTACCACTGGACTAATAGGAAACATCATGATAGGTGGATAAAAGATTGAAGTTGCCAATGATTTAATCTTTTATTCATAATCAACACTCTTGATACCAGCGGTTAGGAGATCAGGAGACATTGTAATGGGATAGTTAGCAATCAGAAACTCTCCAAATTATTAAGGAGTAATGATGTCAGTTTGCAGACTAAGGTGTTCCTGATTCAGACTATGAATGACTTTTTTTCTTCTTAAGCTTTATTTTTTAAAAAATAATTTTAATGAGCATTTACAGAGATTTTGGATTTCCATTCATTCATTGCTGCACTTCTCTCCCCACCCAGCCCTCCCTCCCACCTCCCCAGTTCGCGCCTCTCTTTCAAAAGTAAAAGAAACACTCTCTCCCTGGGACACAATCCCCCCACACCCCTCCCGCCACCCCAAGTACATTCCACTATGCAAACTTAATTGTGGACTCTTGTGATAACCATAATACCCTATCATACATCGCTTTAAAATTATTCACTCCCTCATCTGTTTCAGTGCAGTATACATTATTGAACCCATCTTACTCAGTCTCTCCCCAACCCCAAGGACAGTCCCATTCTACAACAGTGGCATCATGTAATATTTGTCCTTTTGTGACTGGGATATTTTACTCAGCATAATGTTCTCCAGAGTTCATCCATTTTGAAAAATACTGCATGAGTTCCTTGTTTTTCAATGCAGCATAGTATTCCATTGTGTGAATATACCATAGCTTCTCTATCCATTCGTTTTTTGATGGGTACCTGGGTGGTTTCCAACTCCTTGCTATTGTGAACAGAGCTGTGATAAACATGGGTGTGCATATATCTGCTTGGATGTCAGTTATGGTCTCTTTGGGATATATTCCCAGTAGTGGAATTACTGGGTCAAATGGTATCTCTATTTGCAACTTTTGGAGAAAGCACCATACCGCCTTCCACAGTGGTTGCACCATTTTACATTCCCACCAACAGTGAATAAGGGTTCCAGTTTCTCCACAGCCTCGCCAGCATTTGTTGCTTGCTGTTCTGTTAAATTTTGCTGTTCTGACTGGGGTGAGATGATATCTCATAGTTGTATTGATTTGCATCTCTCAGAGCTAGGGATTTTGAACATTTCTTCATGTGCTTGTTGGCCATCTGAATGTCTTCTTTGGTGAAGTATCTGGTGAAGTGTCTTTGGTGAATAACTTTTCAATAACTTGCTATGTATCTGAGAGCTGGATGGTGAAAAAGAATGACAAAAGAATTGATGACTTTGAGCATTGGTGTTGGAGAAGAATACTGAATATTTCTTGGATATTCAATATAGAAGATATGCTTTGGAAAAAGCGCAACAAGAGTATTGTTTAGAGGCAGCAATGATGAAGCTTCATCTCACATACTTCAGGCATGTTGCTAGGAGAAGCTTTTTCTTGGAGAAGGGTATCATACTTGGGAAGGTGAAGGATGAACAATAACAACAGCAAAAGAAGACCCTCAACCAGATGGATTGACACACAGTGACTGCTGCAGTGAGTGTGAATGTGTCAGAAGAAAGGATTGCACAGGATAGCACAGGGTTCAAACTGTTGATCATAGGGTTGGTATGGGTCCTGCACAACTCAATAGCACCTAACAACAAGGAAAAGTAAGAATAGTAGTAAAGAATCTCCCATCCTCAATGAATTACTATTCTGCTTCTTCTACTATACTTACAAATGTTCTGAAAAGTTGTACTGAGGATGCACATGACCAGAGATTTAACTGATGCTTGCCTTTTCCAAGGTGAATCACTTTTATTAAAACATACTGTGAATGATATTTTACCTGAAAAGCATGGCATTTTAGAGGTCAGAATGGTACTTCGTAAAAAATGGTATTAGAAAATGACTCTTACAAAATAATAAGCATCTGCCATTGTAGAGAGAAAAAAAGAAGTGAAATAATTTATATGTCATAGATGTAATTCACTCTTCTATTTTATGATCAAAACCACCAAGCATCTTACATGTCCAAAAATTTAAACAATGCCTCATTTCCTTACTTCTGATGACAAATCATGTATCAATTGACTTTAAATTATCTCAAGAAAATGTTGAACATATCTTTCCCAAAGGAATACTAATAGATTCTTCATCATAAAAGCATTCATTTTTTGAAAGATTACTATTTAAAAAATATTAAAATAATGGCATTATGATAAGAATAGGAAATAAATGATATATTAAAAATTTTAAAATGTCAAATCAATAATTTTTTTATTTTAAAAATATTTTTCCATATGAAAGAAACACATATTTTCATATAATCACTAAAATAATTTTTATGGAAAATGCCCTGTTTGCTGAAACTGAGGAGGACCTGATGTGCTTGCTGCAGAAGGTCAAGGACTGCAGCTTTCAATATGAATTGAAGCTCAACATCAACAAAACAAAGATTCTCACCACTAGGCCGATTGGCAGCATCATGATGGATGATGAAGAGATTTAGATTGTTAATAGCTTCAGTTTGCTTGGCTCTACAATCAATACTCTTCCTAAGAAGAGCCAACAAATTGAAAGATGAATTGCTTTGGGAAAATCTGCTGTCAGACACCTCTCCAAAGTACTTAAAAGTAACAATGTCAATCTGGAGACTAAAGTGTGCTTGATACAGGCTATGGTTTTTGCAATTACTTGCTATGTATCAAAGATCTGGCCAATGACTAAGGATGATAGAAGGAGAGTTGATGCCTTGGAGCTCTGGTGCTGGAGAAGAGAATTGAATATACCAAGGACTTCTACAACAAACAAATTCATCCTGGAAAGGGTGAAGCCAGGCTGCTTCTTGAAGGCAAGGATTCTAAAGCTCTGTCTGACATACTTTGGACATGTTGCAAGGTGGGATCAGTCCTTGGAAAGAGATGTCATGCTTGGAAGGTGGAGGGATGCACAGGAGAGGAAGACACTTGATGAGATGGATTGATTCAGTCACAGGGATAATGGGGATAGGCATGTCAGAGACAATAAGATTGGCAAAGGGTAGAGCAGAGCTTAGGGCTATTTTGCATAGGATCACTATGAGTCACAGGAACTCGAAGGCACATAACAACAACAGTGTGAATATATGTATAAATGTTTTTTTCTTTTCCATATTTATGTCAAACTTGCTAGGTAATTTTTATAGTGAGAAAGAAAGGGGGGAATAAAAATTACAAAAACTTGGAAATGAGTAAAAAATAAGCTCAGAAACTTTGTGACTAATAAGTAATACATGGCTAGTAGACATATACATTTTAATTGTCACAACTGAATTGAATTCAGAAGTATTTATTGCATATTTAAAATATTCAGTTCCTATTTTTATCATGATAACTCATTTTAACATTAACTGTTGATGAGTTAATAGGAAAGAAAGACTTACAAACCCATAAAGGAATTAAGATGTACAATTGCATTGATAGTTAGATTAGAAAGGGAAAATTAGAAATTAAAATTGTTAATAATGAAGGCATTGGTCTATTACTGTATCTACTAAATTATGTCAGAGATTGCATACAAAATTTGCAAGATCAATAACATCATATTCATTGGAAATCATTTTTCTCAAAAACATAATTTTTTTTAATATTTATCCTGTCTGGGAATAACCTGTTATTCCCCTGTTTGGAATACATAGATGTTTCACCATAGATTGCATATGCAGAAATCAAATTGACTGCATTTATTGAAAGAGACAATAGAAAGATCTCAATATCATCAGTAAGGACAAGGTCAAAGATTGTCCTTGAAACAGACCATCAATTGCTGATATTCAATTCAATTTCAAGTTGAAGCCAAAGAAAATGAAAACATATCCACAAGATCTAGCAGAATCCAAAGTACTACCTTGTGTATATTGCAATTGAATTTAGAGACTATTGCAAGAAAATTTGATGCATTTTTGACTAAAGATAGGATGAGCTGTGGGATAACATCAAAGACATCATACATAAAGAAAACAGATCATTAAAAATAGAGAAGAAAAGACCAAGATGATGCAGAGTTTCTCTTGAGTGGAGAGTAGTGAAAAACAGTAGAATGAATGTGGAAAGTAAAAGAAATGAACAAACCGCACAGACACACACACACACACACACAAAACAAAACAAACAAAAAACAAAACCCCAACAACAAAAACAAAAAACAAAACCCAAACAACAAAACCAAAAAAACCCACCTGCAAAACACATTATCACTGAATTAATTCTGACTCAAAATGACTTTCAATTAGACTGTTAAGGCTTTAAATTCTTACAAAAGGAGACTGCTAATCTTCTTCCCAAGAAGAGACTGTTGTTGCTGTGTATCATTGACTTGGGACCAATTCATAGCTGACTGTGGTGTTAGGACTTTAAAAAATGTCTTTTATAGGCCTTTTCTTAGTCTCTTCTGGGGGCATGATCTTCAGCTGCCTCAATGTTGACACAGTGTTCAATACCATCAATAGTTGTGAGGTCAATTTAAGAGAGAGAGTTAATCCACTGCAGTGAGGCATAGCCTGATGGAGCCCTGGAGATAGAGCCAAAGTCAAATGTTTTGCCTACTTGAAAATTAAAGAAAGAGCTAACCTGTGACTGCTATGAAACATGACTGCTATGAAACAAGGCTAGCTGGACAATTGAGAAAAACAGAGGTTTCTTGCATGTATGTTACTGGGCTCAACCTGGACTTTAACTTGTTGATTGGGAAACTGCACTAATCGAGGAATAGTATCTTGCTGTTAACCAAGCTTGGGACTTCTGTTCACTAAAATATAGACTTTCACTGTGTGATATCCTTTGCCTCCCTCACTCTCTAACCTATTTATTTAATAAACTCACAGCTATGAGCAAAGTCTAAAAATCAGTTTGCAACAAACTATGGACCTAGTGATTGATAGATGTAGAGGCAGTGGTTGCAGAGTAGGGGATCAAACTTGACAATGTAGCTATTTGTGTGGTATTATAGATAATAATGATAGGGACAGTTCTTTGTATTGTTAATTGTGGTTGAGTTCAGCCTTCAGTGTCCTGCATTTGGTTCTTTTACAGAGAATCTCCAGGAAGTTTTGAAAGGCAAGGAATCACAAGGGAGTTGATTGTCCATCCTTCTCCAAAGGAACAGCTGGTGAATTTGAATTGTGTGCCTTTGGGTTGACAGTGCAATTCCTTACCACTAAACCACCAGAATTCCTCACAGTAGCTATGGTAGGCCTTATGCCACTATAAAAACAGTGTGCTTGTTGTGAAGGTGGCCACTTCTAACCTCCACTTATTTTACAAAGGAAAACAGTCCCCATCTAAATTATCTATTGTTGTTGTTGTTGTTATTATGTGCTGTCGAGTCACTTGCGACTCATAGTAACCCTATGTACAAGAGCTCTAAACACTGCTTTATCCTGTGCCAACCTCACTGTCTCTGACACACTCATTCCCACCACCCCAGTCACAGAATCGATCCATCTCATCCAAGGTCTTCCTCTCCTGTGAGGTCCCTCCACTCTCCCAAACAGGATGTCCCTCTCCTAGAACCAGTCCCTCCTTGCAACATGCCTAAAGTATGTCAGACAAAGCTGCAGAATTCTTGACTCCAAGGA
>NW_006399751.1:19085405-19086573 GCF_000299155.1 Elephantulus edwardii | reverse complement strand
ATAAGCACAATCAAATGTTCTGGAATTCCCATTCTTCTCAGAGTCAGACATTGATTGTACAAAAACAATTTCCTTGAACTTAGACTTATTTTCACACTCTGACACTTAATTATGTCAATTCCACCTGTTGTCCCTCCCAAGATTCTTGCTGCTTGACTATTGGGTCCTCTCTTCCTTTGAATGGCCACAAAGAACTCACAGATCATGCAGTTATGGAGTCTATTAAGGAATTATAAATTATACATCAGTATTAAAATATTTTACAACTGCAGTATTAAAATATTTTACAAGTGGATAAATAAACAGCATTATGATAGAGCATAAGTTGAAGTCCAGGCTTTCAGTTATGTGGATACACAGTGTCCATGAAAGGTATGATTAAGTAATTGTATGGACTACTACATTGTCAAACTCTTTTACCAAGAACTCTTTGAAGTATTAAAGAGCAGAAATGCCATTTGGAGGGCTAAGATAGTCTTGACTCAAGTTAGGATATTTTTAACTATATCATATACATGTAAAATCTGGATAATAAGTAGGGATGATCAATTAAGAATTGATAAAGTTTAGTTTGCACATTGAAAAAGAAACTGAAATTAACATTTACTTCCAGGAAAATGAACCAATCTGTCTTAGGCGTAGTATAAGCAAGTGATCCTTAGAAGCTAGGGTGGTGAGAGTTTTTCATAAATTTTGAACATGTTGTTAGAGGAAATCACACCCTGAAAAAGTATACCATATTTGTTGAAGTAGAGATATAGGAAAAAAGGGTAAGATCCTTAATGAGATGGAGTAACAGGAAAACTGTAACAAGAGATTCAACTATGCCAATGACAGGAGATAGTGAAAGATAGGGAAAATTTTTGTTGGATATAAAGGTCCCATAAGCCAAAGCTCATTCAACAGTACCTATTGACAACAGTAATTCTTCGAAAAGAGAGCATATGCATTGACAATTGGAGAGTACAGAGGTCAAAAGAGGAGACTCATTAAGGAGTCACCTACCAAGGAAGTGATGGGCAAGTTGGGTCTTTAGGAAATATTACAATTTTGTTAGACAAAAGTTACTAAGGTACATCTAGGCAGAAAGAAAGCCTTTCCAAAATCAAGAAAATATAACTGATCAGTGCATTGGTAAAGGGTTGTTGTTGTTGTTGTTGTTGTTGTT
>NW_006399751.1:19051460-19084100 GCF_000299155.1 Elephantulus edwardii | reverse complement strand
CCTTTCTTTGGGATAGGAACAAATATAGATCTCTTCCGGTCAGTTGGCCAAGTGGTTGTTCTCCAGATTTCTTGGCACAACTTGGTGAGCACATCCAGGGCAGCATCTGTTAGCTAAAATATGTTGTTTCATGAAATTCTTCTAGTAAAGGGTAAGGTAATGAATAAACCATAGTGAACCAGAATGTAAACGTTTTTGTAAAGAATGCAATTCATTCCATCTAAAGTTACAGGTCATGCTCTATCTGTAATTTGAAATGCTGCATGATATATAAAAGCTGTTTTTGAAAATGAAAACACTTGATGAGATCCTGGAAATTTAAGGAAAAGAGAGATATTGGGCTCTTGAGTCAACTGCCACTCAGGGACCTCGTGAACTGCACATCTGAACATACCCTAACTTGCATGATGCTCACAGTCTCTACCATGCTCAAGGCTGTACTTATTACAGTCAATGCAAGAGTCCATCTTATTGAGGTTTCTCTAACATAGAACTTCATAAATATTTCCTAGTAAGTGTTATAGGATAGGATATTCCTTGGAGAGTGACACGCTTGGGAAGGTGGAGAGTCAGCGAAAGTGAGGAAGACCCTCAATCAGGTGGAGTGACATGGTTGACGCAAATGGCAATTGGCTTCATTGTGAGGATGGACAGATATTGTGAGGATGGCGTGGGATAAGACAGTGTTCAGATCAGTTCTTCATAGAGTTGCTATGTACTTGACTCAACAGCACCAAACAACAATTCTTAAATTTCATAAAACCACCAAGGAAGAAATACAAATACTAGATTTACGTTTAGGGTTTCTTTAATCTCACTAAAGTGAGCCCTAACTCTTCTCATCTTCCTAATAAACTATTTTTTTCTCTTTTAATATTTGAGAAGTAGACCTTAACTACATGTCATTAATACACTTCTCTGTATAAGCTGTAGCTGTGAATACACAATTTATACTTTCTTTTTTATTATACTAGTTTATTTACAAAATCTGAATATATTGTTTTCCAGAACAGATTCTTCCAATTTCTCTCACCCTCCCAAATTGTACAACTCCACGTTTAATTTCCCCTCCTCTTCTACGTTTTTATCTCTCTGCTTCTGTCCTCTCCTGCCCCTTGAATCCTTATACTCACTCTACAGTAATGGTTTTATACAATATTTGTTCTTGTGGAACTAAGTCAGTTCACTCGACATAATGTTCTTCAGTCCCTCCCGTGTTAGGTAGTAATAAAAATCATAGTTCCTGTGTGCTGCACAGTATTTCATTGTGTGAATGTACCACAATTTCTTAATCCATTCTTTTGTGGTTGGACTTGCTGCAGAAGATAAAAGACTTCTTGTTTTGTGCCACCCACAGGCACCTTATGAACCACAACTCTGAACCTTATCCTGAGCTGACCTTATCTCCAACACAGGTGACCACATTGTTATAGTCACTATCAATTCATCTCATCGAAGGTCTTCCTATATTGCACTGACCCTCCACTTTAAAGAGCTTGATGGCCTTCTCCAATAACTGTAGCACCTTGAAAATATGCACAGAGCACCCTGGTTTCACTTTCTCCAGGACAAACATGTTTGTTCACTCTCTTTGCAGCCCATGGATAATCAATACTGTCCTCCACAACCAACACCATTGGCTCTAGCAGCCAGGAAATCAAAAGATGAGCTCTATTGGCAAAATAAGTTGTCAGAGGCCTGTCCAAGGTGGTGAAAAGCAACAATGCCAATCTAAAGGCTAAGGTTCACCTGATCAAAGCTATGCTGTTTTCAGTTGTGTTCTATGCTCTTGGAAGCTGTATAGTGACTCTGCATGATCAAAGACTACAGCCTTCAAGATGGATTACATCTCAATATCAAGAAAATGAAAATTATTACCACTGCACCAATAGACAAGCAATCTTTTTTATGATGAAAGATAGGGAAAAGGTTGACATTTTCAATGATTTCATCTTGCTTAGATTCATAATCTATATCCTTGGCACTGGCAGTGAAGAAATCACAAGAAATACATGGGAAAATCTATTGTCAGGCACCTCTCTGAAAGGCTCTAGAGCACATGACAGTTGAAAGCCTAAAGTGAACTGGTCTTTTCAATATTTTTTAAGCACGTGAAAGTTTGACCGTGATTAAACATAATAGAATTGATGCTTTTGAGTCATGGTGTTGCAGAAGAGTACTGAATATCCCGTGGACTGCCAGGAGAGCAAACAACTCTATCTTGGAGAAAGTGCAACCACAGTGCTCTGTGGAAGCAAAGATGGTGCAGTTTTGTTCCACATACTTTGGGCATGTTGTTAGGAGAGGCCAGTCCTTGGAGAAGGACATCATGCTTGGAAAGGTGAAGGGTCGACCTAGGAGAGGAAGATTCTCAACAAGCTGAACTGACATGGAGACTGTCACAGTGTGCTCAAAGATATTGGAAACAGTGAGGATGGCACACAACAGGGCAGGGTTCAGATCCATTGTTCAAAGAGTTGTTATAAGTCACAGATAATGTGATGACAGATAATAAGAACAGGTGAAATTAGTTGTGTTTAAAAATAATTTTGGTTAGAATTATTGATGAAAATATCTTATTAGTTGGTTAGCATAGTAATTGTGTTGGTTTTAGATTGTTTTTCACTGCTCCCTTTTTCACCTTTTAAAAGTACATTTCATATATATGAACACTTTCATTAAGCAATAAATGTAATTTTATTTTTCTTTCTGTATAGTTTTCTTTGGAGGTTTAATTAATTGAAAAATCAATAGGTGAAATTCTTAAAGGATACTTGTAATATTGTGTAGAGTACAATTTCAGTGTCACTGGCATTCTCAAAAGGAAGAGTATTTTTAATTAAACATATTGCAAAGTCTGAGAGAAAATAAAATATTTCTTTGCCTTACTAGTTTATTTTAGTTCAATTGTGAAATAGTGAGCCTATGAGTATCAGAGAAGGACTAGAAGTCAGACTTTTCAACAATACCACCTCTTGCTCACTCAGCCTCTTAGGTCTTAAAATCAGCTCAGAATTAAGTGAGATAGTCTATAGTAAATTAAAGACTTAACTTTGCTGCCTAGTTCCATAGTGAAAACAATTTCCTTTTTAGCTGGGGGAAATGCCTCTGGTGGTTTTAAGAGACCAATCCTGTTTTTATCTTCTGTTTCAGTAAAGAGCCCAGTGTCACAGTGTTATATGTTGGATAGTAACCCAAAGTTAGTGGTTCAAATCCACCAAGTACTTCATGGAAGAAAGATGAGCAGTTTCTTTCCTTATAACTTACAGTCCCAGAAACTCAGTCACTATGAGTTAAAATCAACTCCACGCCGAGTACGAATCTTGAATAGCTTTTACATATTCATTGTTACCTATTCTTGATTAGTACGATTTAATACAATTTTAAATCACTCAGTACAATACCAATAGACAAATAATACCAACTACATTTCTGATTATAGGAATATGTTCCAATGTGCCAGTATTTATACTACTCACTTTGGAAGCAGGAATGGCATCCACTTGCTAAACAACATGCCTCTGGAAATGTTATAAACTTTGATACTGACGACAGTTCTAGAAAGGCGTCAAGCCTTCTGTTCATAGGGTCACTATGAGTCATGTTTGACTGGACAGCAATCAACAACAATGTTACTCATAAGAAAGAGCATTAATCCCTTCATGTTTAGACATGTAGTTGACAATTTATATTTAAGCTTATTAAACTTAAGTGAAATCAAAATGTAGCCTATATTTTAAACTGTAGCCATCATTCACCTATTCAGGCACCTAGTAGTATATAATAATTTATAGGATAGACTAGGGTTCAGATCTGTTGTTCAGAGGGTCTTTATGAATCCTACTCAATTCTTTAGCACCTTTTAACAACATTATATGGTAGTACAGTGGCTACCAGATTAATAACAACATATATTGATTAGAAAGTGAATAGATTTCATTTTTAGAATATACTGCTAGTCCTTAATAAGTACAATAAACAACAAAATAAAATTCAAATTATTAGACAAGGAAACAAGGCATTTAAATTTGTACCTTAATGATATTCATTTTATAAAAGACTAAAAATTCATAAAATGATATCCAGGTTTAATTTTGAAAGTATGAAATGTACACAGTTCTCTGTGTAAATAAATATTACAAAGTAATTTTCTATAATAAAAATTGGAAATATGTCAGTAAATTTGACTTCATTTCCTTTTTGATAATCATGGAAATAGATAATCAAATGATGTTTATTAAAACTCCCTCTGGCACTCAATATTCCAAAATCATTTTTTCCCACTATTAGATATCAAAGAAACGAAGAAAATAAAAGCAACAAATAGTTGAGAGAATATTCAAATTAACTTATCCTATTAAAATGTCTATCCATGGATATCAGTTTGTATTATATTCTGCAGCCTGCAGGATTACAATAATATTATAGGAATATCTCATTTGTTTAAAGTCGATGAGAACGGATACTCATGATAATGAAAAAAACTATTGCTGAAAGAAATACTTTACAATGCCAATTCTTTTTTATTTTAGTTTTGTTACATCTGAAAAAGAAAATACATCAAGATAAAGCAAGTCTTCTTTTTAGACGTTGTCAATACTTTATAAGTTAGTAACAAAGGATCTCTAGTCATGTAGTTCTAGGTCTTAAGGTTGACATGAGGACATAGTGATGGCGTTTCATCAGTCTGTCTGACCATGAAGATTTGTCATCTTTTATGTTTTCAGATTTTGTTATATCCTCTCCCCCTTCATTCTACCAAGTGCCTTCTAATACACTGAGTGGCTTTCAGAGTGATCGGTATTAGTAGCAAACAGGAATCATTTGAGTTTTGTGATTGTGAATGTCATAGAGAATAAGGTTCAAACAGTCCACTAATCCTTTGAATCAAATATTTTAACATGTCTTTTTTTTCTCCTCTTCTTTGTTTCTAATGAAATGAGATCAATAATTATATCTTAGATGTTCATTCATACATATTAAGATCCCAGGCACTATTCATCAAAGCTGATATGCTTGTAACTCTTATGCTTGTCACATCTTCCTTTCTTTGGTGTGGTGTCAGGGGTTAACTTTTCCAAATAACTTTTCTGTCACTTGATATTCTGGGGTTGCACCCTACTGAAACTAGTTGACCAAAAGCTGGATATTGTGCTTATTTTGGGACCACTCCCTCTATCAGATCTTATAAAATTTAGGGCATGTGCTTCTGTCCTGAGGCCAGGTCTGACTGGAAGTGCTAAATGGGAACCATCAGAATTGCCTAAACCCACTCAGGTTATTAATCTAAAGCATTATAAGATACCTGGTAGATAGAAGGAAATAACTAATTTGATGGAGCTTGGGTGGTTTAGTGAGAAGAGAGTTGAGTTGCCAGTGTAAAGGGATACCAGTTCAAACACACCAGCTGCTCAGTGAGAGAAAGATGGGCAATCTCTTTCCATACAATTTATTGCCACTGAAAACTCACTGAGGAGACAGCTGTGTTTTGGTTATGACTCCAAAGAACACAACAACAACAAAGATTAAAGTATGGCTATATCTCCCCCATGGTTCCACTGGAGATAGAGTCTTGTTTCTGCCACTCTAATAAAAGAAGATTGTATTGGAGGCTCTCTGGAACTCTATTTCTCGGGTTGCTTGGAATAGTCTCATGACCTAAGCCCTAAGCCAGCTACTTAAACACTGCCTGGTAAGTCAACAGCTGTGTGAGCCTCTTGAGGAACTTTCAGCAAATTGCAGAGCTCAAAAACAAATGGGAAATTTGAGGTCAGGAAGAGGAAAAACAATATATTGTAAAAATGATAGAATGTTTTAGCAGAATGAACTGTTGGGACATTTTTTACCTCTATCTTTTCATGGTTAATTTGATAGATTTTTGTGATGATTAGAATTCTAAACAAACAGTTGATATTTTGTTTTCTGACTTCTCTTTTATTATATAACTTTCCGTTTATTTAAGTCAACCAATGTCTTTTGAGATATAAAAAGTTAAATACAAGCTAATAAGCAGATATGAAGTAACACAGATGCCAAGACATAGATCTGTAAAGGAAGCAGAAGTAGAGAAACAAGGATCTTTCTCCACAACCAACCAACCAAGTCTTCCCTTAAAGTTTGCACTCTGAATTACAACATCTAGACCCGAATAATACAGTGAGAGTTGTCAAAGATTTCATTTTGCTTGGATTTAAAATCAATACTTAACACAGCAACAATTAAAAAAAACCAAACCCACGAATGATATATTGCATTGAGAACATTTGATACAAATGTACTTTCTAAATGGCTAAAGATAAGGATTTCATTTTGAGAATGAAATTAAAACCTTGATCTTTAGCCAAAACTTAACTGCACGTGTAACTTGGATAATGGAAGGCCGTGGGAGAATTGATGCCTTTGAACTGTGATGTTGGCAAAGAAACTGAGCATGCCAGATTATCAAAAGAATAGATAGGCCTTTCTTGTTAAAAGTAAAGCAAGAACATTTATTAGATGACAACAAGGCAAGACATTGTTTTACTATGTTGAATATTTAATCAAGAAGGGTCAGTACCTGGTGAAAAATATCATGCATTAAATCATGGGTCAGTTTTGAATAATCCTTGGAAAGACTTTACTTACCAAGGAGGAAGTTGAAGATGATCTGAAAGAATTGGCAAAAAGCAAAGCTCCAAAAATTGACAGTATACTAATATATTTCAACAGATAGATACTGCCCTGCATATGCTTACCTCATTGTGCCAAGAAATCTGAAGGATAACCACCTGGCCATCGAATTGGAAGATATCTATAGTTGTTCCAATTCCAAAGAAAGATGATCTGATAGTGTGCGGAAATTATAAAAAAATATCATTAATATCACATGCAAGCAAGATTTTGATGATTATCCAAAAATGACTGGAAAAGCAAGCACATCAACAGAGAACTGCCAGAAGTACAGACTGAGTTTAGAAGGGGTCATGGTTCTAGGAAAATTGTAGCTAATGTTAGATGGATCTTGGCTGAAATCAGAAAATACCAGAGTTATATTTCTCTGTGTTTCATTTACTATGCACAGGCATTTGACTGTGTGGACCACAAAAGCTGTGGCTAACCTGAGAAGAATGGGAATCCCAGAACCCTTGATTGTGCTTATGTGAAACCTATACTTGGACTAGGAGGCAGTCATCAGAACAGAGAAAGGTAACACTGCATGGTTTAAAATCTGGAAGGCCATTCACCAGGGATGTGTCCTGTCTCCATATCTTTTCAATCTATTTGCAGAACAGATCATCGGAAGGCTGGACTCTATGAGGAGGAATGTGACATCAGGACTGAAGGAAGACTCATCAACAACTTGACTTATGCAGATGACACAACCTTGCTTGCTGAAACTGAGCATGTCCTGATTCGCTTATTGTAGAAGGTCAAGGACTGCAGCCTTAGATACAGATTGAAGCTCAACATCAAGAAGACCAAGATTCTCACCACTGGTCTAATTGGCAGCATTATGGTAGATGAAGAGATTGAGATTGTTAACAGTTTTAGTTTGCTTGGCTTCACAATCAACACTTTGGGTGCCTGGAGCCTGCAAATCAAAAGATGAATTACACTAGAAAAGCCTGCTGTCAGGGACTTCTCTAGAGTACTGAAGAGCAAATGACATCTGCTGGAGACTAAGGTACACCTGATCCAGGCCATAGTCTTCACATTTACTTAATATATGCATTAGAAATCTGGGCAGTGACTCGGGATGACAGAAGGAAATTGATACTTTTGAGCTGTGGTGCTGGTGAAGAGTGTTGAATATACGATGGACTGCCAGGAGAACAAACAAGTTCATCCTGGAGAGGATGAAACCAAGCTGCTCCTTGGAGGCAAGGATTCTGAGGCTTTGTTGGACATACTTTTGGCATGTTACAAGGAAGGACCAGTGCTTGGAGAAGGACATCTTGCTTAGAATGGTAGAGGGACAGGGTAAGTGAGGAAGATCCTTGATAAGATGGATTGATTTAGTGACTAGAGTAATGAGGATAGGTGTGTCAGAGACACTAAGGTTGGCAAAGGATAGAACAGGCTATTAAACATTGGGTTGCTATGAGCTGCCAAGTGCATCGATAGCACATAACAACAACAACAACAACAGTAGCTGGTGGAATTGAACCATCACCTTTGGATTGGTGGTGCAACTCCTTTACCAGTTAGGTCAGTGTTGAGTCAGAATTGATACATAAATGACCCTCCAGTGGGTTTCCAGAGGCAATTAATCACATGGGAGGAGATTTCTCATCTTTCTCCCATCTGCTGAGCAGCTGGTGGATTCAAACCACATGTCTTCATGATTGCAATAAAGTATATATTTTGTACGTACATATCAAATACTCATTTAAAAGCAGAAGTGGCTTCCACTTCCTAAACAACATGCCTCTGGTAACTATGAACTCTGATAAAGGACAATCGTTATAGAAAGCCTTCAGGTCTTTTGTTCTTAGGGCCACTATGAGTTGTGCTGGACTCGATGGCAGTCAACAACAACAACCACCAAATACACATACATCATACATGATAGATAGATAGATAGATAGATAGATAGATAGATAGATAGATAGATAGATGACAGATTGATCAATCATGGGAGAAGAATGGACAATCTCCTTCCATGCAATTAACTGCCCTTGAAAACCCACTGGAAGGTCAGCAGCTTCTTTCAGATAAGTTTTTTGGTTATTTTTTTAATATTTATAAAATATTTTTTAATTACTAGAAAGATAAATGGCTAATAAAAATTAATAGATTTCTAATCACTTTCTTTTGTTTTATGTAAGAATATTTGTCTTAAGATAATTAAGCAGATGTATGGTCTAAGAATAAAAGAGTCATTAAAACAATGAACAAAACCTGATAGGTAGAATCATCAATGTTGTAAATTTAGTATGTTCTTTAACATACATGTTGAATTTCTGGCTTTTTAAACCCATGAATATGATCCTGTTTGGAAAGAAATTTTCATCATCCTTGTATTAATGAGATTAATGTTGTATAGGCTGATTCTTAAGTGACAGATTCTTAAAGCTTGTTGTTTTAGAGTTTTAAAAACTTAAGCGTAGACATGCATGTATATGCACACACACAGAGACACACAGACACACACTACACACAGAGAAACTGAAAATTTTCTAGAAGCTAAGAATACTGGATATTATCCTGTCACTCACAAATTGTATTTCAAAATGTATCTAGAAATGGCCTTTTAAACTGTGAAAGTCACACCATTTCTTTCTCACTTTTCATCTCCAGTGTAGAAGGTCATATGATCATCTGATTCAAAATGTCCCATACTAATACATCTCATTTTGCCTAAACCGAGTATGTCAATATTTATGTGTTTCATTCTTTTCTTAATGATGTGCACTTTTTCCACATTTAGGCTTCTCACATTCCATGTTCATCAGTTCCTCTTCCTTTGTGTTTCCAAATTTGAGTGCTCAGCCTCAGTCACCATATCTAATATTCTACTGTATGTGTGCCATATCTAATATTCTACTTAGGGTTTTTGAAGGCATGTTACAGTTCTGAAGTGGATGGCCAATCCTTTTTCCTAATCTATCTTAATTTGGATGCTTAGCTTTGGAACAATGTCTGATAGACAAGGATTTTAGTGACAGGAGCAAATGAAAGACACTTACAGAGATAACCACACATGCAGTGCCCTCCCACTACATATATGTCTTGTCCCTTCTTTTCTCTGAATATCAGCATCATTTGCACTCCCTCCTACCCCATCCAGCACCTCCCTACCCCCCAGCAACCCTTTGATATGATGGCTTAGACCCCATGAATTTCTGTGACGTCTTGCACCTCCCAATGTTGCTAATCTCTCACAGTTACCTCTTCAATATGGATTGAAGCTCAGCACCAAAAAGATACCCTGGGCCAATTGGCAGCCTCATGATGGATGGAGAAGAGATTGACATTGTTAACAATTACAGCTTTCTTGGCTCCACAATCAACACTCTTGGCACCAGCAGTCCAAAAATCAAAAGATGAATTGCATTAGGTAAATCTGCTACCAGGGACCTCTCCAGAGTACTGAGAAGCAAGATATCAGTCTAAAGACGAAAGTGTGCCAATCCAGGCCATGGTGTTCGCAATTACTTGTCATGCATCAGAGAGCTGGACAATGACTAAGGAGGATAGACGAAAAATTGATGTCTTTGAGTTGTGGTGTTGGAGAAGAGTCTTGAACATACCATAGACAGGTCTGTCTTGGAGAGGATTAAAACAAGTTTCTTCTTGGAGGCTATTATTTTGAAGCTCCTCTCACATGCTTTGGGCATGTGAGGGTCAAGAGGGACTGGTCCTTGGAGAAGAACATAATGCTCTGAAAGGTGGATGGACAGTGCAGGAGAGGAAGACCCCGGATTTGATGGAGTGTTACTAGGGCAATAGGAGTAGGTGTGTTAGAATGAGTGAGACTGGCTCAGGACACGGCAGATTTCAGAGCTGCTCTACTTAGGGTTATTATGGGTTGCAGGCGACTCTATGGCACATAACAACAACACTTCTTCTACAGTAGTCCCTTGAATAAGCCCAAATCCACCACTTCTGAGGTAATTCCAAAGCATGCTGAAACTCCACTGGGTTTCTGAGGTTGTAAACCTTTGTTGTTATGTACCATTGGATTGGAATCTGCTCATGGCTGATCCACCAGTCAGCTTTCAGAGGCAGTAAATGCCCTGCAGGAAATTGCCCATCTTTCTCCTGGACAGCAGCTGGTGGATTCAAACTACATGCCTCTGGGTTGGCAGCACAGTTCCTTATCTAGACCACTAGGACATCTCTATACACTTACACAAAGCATTGTCTCATCACTCTCCCCAGAAGCAGAACAGATGTGTGTTTCAACTGCTAAGCATTTGGTTAGGCGCAAAGTATGTTGTTATGTGCCGTTGAGTCGCTTGCGACTCATAGCGACCCTATGTACAACAGCCCTAAACCCTGCTCTATCCTGTGCCAATCGCACTGTCTCTGACACATGTACCCCGATTACCCCAATCATTGAATCAATTCACCTCATAGAGGGTCTTCCTTTCCTGCGTTGTCCTTCGACCCTCCCAAGCATGATTTCCCTCTCCAACAACCGGCTCCTCTTTGCAACATCTTCAAAGTATGTCACAGAATAATAATACAACCAAAACCTAATTAGAAGGGAGCGCTTTTTTTTCTTGCCTCGTGGCAAAACCTGCCCTGCAATTCCAAAGGCACGCGGTTTGGATCCACCAGATGCTCGACTGGTGAAGGTGGAGTAATCTCCTGTGCCAGTAGTATCTGATTTGACGGTACATAACAAGAAAGGGGAAAAAAAATCTAAATCTAATTGGAAATTAACCTTTAATAGTCAACTCATAATTGTAAAAGTACTTACTAACTATAAAACTAGATATATATGATAAATCATATATGCCCATTTTTTAAAAAAATGTTTATGTTGTTTTCTCTATTTCTTTACTCCTTTCTATATACATTCCTTTTTATTTCAAAATTGTATTTTAAGGTGATAAAAATGGAAAGGGGGGGAAGGGGAAAGTGCGATCTATCAGGTCAGTTGTCTGAACTCAGCCTCAGGACCAGTGGGTGAAAGGCAGCCTAGAGGGCCGTAAAGAAATAAATAACACAATTCTGAATTTGCAAATCTGCAAAGAAGAAAGGAAAGCGAAATGTAAAAATCACTATGGTTCTACAATCCAAATCATTAGCTTTCTCGACAAGTATCTTCGGTGATAATGACAAGATGGTGCATTTTGAAGAGAGGGTAAGAGGGGAATTACAATTTAAAGCAGATAATCGACTAAGGCAACTTGTCCTTGTTGAAAGTCTTTGGCAGCCATTTAATCCAATTACTGAACAGCTGACAGAGATTAACTCAAGACTTTCAGTTATAACTACTGTAGCAAAGAGCCGCCTAAGATTAAAACTGATTGATTTAAGTACCTGTAATGGTGGAAAGTGAAATTTAGCATTAAAGTTTGATATTCATGATATTAAATTAGAAAGGTCTTGTGTTCGTGAATCAAAAGAACAGATTAAAGAAAACAGGAGAGCTTCTCCCCACGTCCACATACAAGGAGACAGAGTTGTGTTAGCACACACACATCTGTCACTTAGAGCGAAGAGAATCCCTAGTGATAGTTAACACACTGAGTGCGGCAGCTTTTGTCAAAGTATGGTAAGTGATTCTTGGAGTAAATTTCCTATCATCAAAATGTCAAAGACAAAACTTTTAAAAGACACTTATATAACATCGTAATAACATTTCTTTTCACATTCAAAGAGATGGATTTTTGTTATTTCTTAAAGGGAAGGGCATAGTTTCCTTTTTCTGTAACTACCCCTTTCCTTGAGACAATATTTTCAAGAAATAAACACACGCCTTGTGCCATAGATTTTTAAATCAAGGCCCAATTGCTTACATTTGGGTAACTACAATATTATCTCAGCAGTGGTTATTGGTGATTTTTAGGCAAAGATTAATTGAATCAATGATTTAGAGTTTTTATATTTGTCATATGATTTTAAAAATTAGAGTTTGCAGAGAAGTATGGAATTTTTGCAATAACATGAAAGAATTGAAGCAATTAACAAAAATTGGTGATATAATTCTACAGGTTAGAAATAGTTTGAGCATTAAAATAACTAAAAATTATGAGGTACCAAACACCTGAGGCAATGGACATACTTATTGAGCAAGAACAGTTGTTCTCAATTTTGGTATCACATTCGATCACCTTTAGTGCTTCTAAAGATGTTGTCCCTAATTCCCAATTTCAGGGATTTGGGTGTTTGGTAAATTTTTTTCCACTTGGCAAATGACTTTGGTATCATGTGTTTTTAGAACTCTTCAAGGATGTGTAATTCCTCAACAAATAATGAAAACACATGGAGAAAAAAAGCAGAAATTGTACTTGTCACAGCAAAAGAAGAATGAAGTGATAATATAAAGAAACCCCTATTCATCTGTTTAGTTTGCCATACTATGGTGCTTTTCTCTGAGACCCAACTGGAATTTGAGAGATTGTAAACTTGAATTTTTCTACTTCTAGCTTCTTGGAAGAAAAATTGATATTTGAGAGATGATCATATATTTAACTTAAGGTTATATAATTTCTTTTATAAATGTCCACTTTGCAAAACAAAATATGTCTATGTTACATATACCTAATAGAGTCTGTTGTTGAAATGTACATTGAGTGGGAATCTACCAATAACTGACACTCCAGCAGGTTTTCTGAAGCAGTAAATTATGTAGGCATATATTATCCATCTTTCTCCCATGGAGCAGCTTGTAAATTTGAACCACATACCTTTGTATTGGTGGCGCAACTTTTTTATCATTAGTATCTAATACAAATTAATCTAGAATCCCTTTATGCATTCATTTATTTAAATAAAAAAATTATATACTCTTTTAATCTAATTTTAAAAGTATGAAAACAAGCAAGGCAAAGTACTTTTCTAAAACTTCATACTATTGATGAACTAAGTGGTAGTCTAATTCCGATCAATGTATTGTGGAATCAGAAGTTAAATGACAATCACTAAGTTTTATGGATTTTCATACTCTCTTAAATTTAATTTTAAAAAAGCAAATGGAAGAAATTATTAAGTTAAAGAATTAAGTAGAAAATTTCAAAGTAATTTAAAAAATAGAGTAAAGCAGTATAATGAAATGTGCCAATTTCTGGAGTTAGAAAAGCAAAAGGGAAATGCCATTTTAGCAGCCTGAAAGAACTACAAATATTAAAGGAGCCCTCAGGTAAATTGAATGATGCAGAAACCATCCAAAGAATCCTATGATCAAGCACTGATAGTGTTCACTGTGAAAGAAAAAAAAAAAGAGTGCTGAAGGAAATCCAAGCTACACTGAAGGTTTTTCCTGAAAACAAACAATAAAAATAAAAAAAAATGTAAGTGAAATGCTTCTACCAATACATGTAATGCAACAAGTGCTCATATGTTGATTCCAAGAAATTTGGAGAGCAACTACTTTGACACCTAACTGGAAGAGACATTTTTGTACTTGTCATAGTTATCTATTGCTTCTCTATAGCTGAAATTGCTTGAAAATGCCTATGTGTCTTGGCTTTACCTTGCCAAAGAGTTTCCTGTGTTAGGAAACTGAGTTCAAAAGGGTTCACTTCACTCTGATTGTTCATCGTGATACTGAGGACTCCTTGCTCTGCTCCTTTCTCTCTCCTTGAAGGTCACATCCTGGGAAAACTTCCCTTGCAATGCATCTCAGGACAGTAATGAAATTAAGAGTAATGTATCTAACTAATAATATGTTTAGTTTACCAGACTGTTGGAAATTATTACAAAACTCTCACCTTATATCATTACATATATATGTTTTTCAAGGATACTATTTAATACACAATAGTATTCATCTTAAAGAAAGGTGATTAAACAGAATAGAGAAAATTCTCAAACAGTATCATTAACATGGCAGAAGAAGTATAAATATTTTTGAGTTATGGTACTGGAGAAGAGTGCAGAACATTTCACGGATGGCCAAGAGAAGAAAGAGTTTTGTCCTGAAGAGAGTGAAACCAAGTTACTCCTTGTTGTTATGTGCCGTTGAGTCACCTGTGACTCATAGCGACCCTGTGTACATTTGCTCTGAAACCTGATATGTCCTGTGCTAATCTCACTGTCTCTAAAAGCCTAATCCCGTTTCTCCAAATCCATCCATCCATCCTGGGTCTTCTTCTCCTGTACCGTCCCTCCACCTTTCCATGAATGACGTCCCTCTCTAAAAACTGGCCCAAAGAATGTGAATGGAGCTTCAAAACCCTTGACTACAGGGAGTAACCAGGTTTCTCTCACGAGGAAAGACCTGGTTGCTCTACTGACAGTGCATGGTGCGTGAAACACCCTTCTCCAGTACCACAATCTAAAGGCATTGATCCTTCTTCTTTGATCCTTCATTATTAACTAGCTTTCTGATGTATAGTAAATAATGCAAAGCCCATGCCGTGTATCAGGCACACCTTAGTCTCCAGATTTACATCATTGCTCTTCAGTACTCTCAAGAGGTTCTGAAAGAAGACTTTCCCAATACAATTCGTCTTTTGATTTCCTGACCATTGATGCCACGAGTGTTGATTGTGGAACCAAGTAATCTGAAGTTATCAACAATCTCAATACCTTCTCTGTACATCAGGAAGCTGCCAATTGTCCCAGTGGTGAGAATATTTGTTTTCTTGATGTGGAGCTTCAATCCATATTGAAGACTATTGTCCTTGACTTCTGCATCAAAAGCCGCATGTCCTCTTCAGTCTCAGCAAAAAAGGTTGTGTTATCTGCATAAAGCAGGTTGTGTTATCTTCATAAAGCAGGTTGTTTAGTCTTCCTCCAATCCTGATGCCTCATTCCTCCTCATAAAGCCTAGACTCTGTTCTGCATATAGATTGAAAAGGTGTGGAGATAGACATGTTTCTGATGCACACCTTTCCTGATTCAGAGCCATGCAGTGTTTCCCTGCTCTGTTCTGACTACTGCTTCCTGATCCAAGTGTCAGTTTTGCATGAGCACACTCAAGTGTTCTGAGATTCCCATTCTTCCCAACCTTAGCCACAATTAATTGAGATCCATATTTGGAGTCATACAGGAGGCTGGGTTTTATGAGGAGAAATGGGGCAGTATTATTGGAAAAAGACTCATCAACAACCTACATTATGCATTCAATGCAATCTTGCTTGCCAAAACTGAGGTGGACCTGAAGGGTTTGCTGCAGAACGCCAAGGACTGTAGTCTTCAATATGGAGTAAAGGTCAACCAAAAGAAGACAAAGATTCTCACCACTGGGCCAATTGACAGCACCATGATAGATGAAAAAGAGATTAGGATTGCTAACAATTTCAGCTTCACCAGCTCCACAATCCACAATCTTCACCCAGTATTCAGGAAATCAAAACATGGATTACATTGGGGAAGGTCTGCTGTCAGGAACCTCTCCAGAGTACTAACGGGCAATAATGTTTGTCTAGAGACTAAGGTGCAATTGATTCAGGCCATAGTCTTCTAAATTGTTTGCTATACATCTGCAGACAGCACAACAATTAAAGATTACAGATGAAGAATTGATACCTCTGAGTTGTGATGCTGAAAAAGAGTATTGAACATACCATGGACTTGGAATGGAACAAATAAGTCTGTCCTGGAGAGAGTGAAACCAATTTGTTCCTTAGAGGAAAGGGTTTTGAAGCTCCATCGCAAATACTTTGGGCATGCTGCTAGGAGAGACCAGTCCTTGGAGAAGGACATCATGCTTGGAAGGTTAGAGGGTCAATGCAGAAGAGGATGACCCTGGATGAAATGGATTGTCACAGTGACTGTGACAATGGAGTCAAGGGTGTCAGAGATGGTGAGATTGGCTCAGGATGGGGCAAGGTTCAGAGTCATTGTTCTTAGAGTCACTTTGAGTCATAGTCTACTCCATGGTATACTACAGTAACAACAAAAACAATGTAATTAGTTGATTATACTATCTGATTATACTATTATAAGTTGATTATACTATTGGATTATACTATCAGCTCCTTTCTATATGTTGCCTTTTCTTTTATCTAACTTAATAATTTGCTATTTTTTACTTCCCTCTCCCTGCTTTTCCATCCCTGGTAACCTTTCACTGCCATTTTAAAATCTATTCAACATGTATGCTTCTCAAACTTGGATCAAATTGGTGTATTCCCGAAACTATTGTGTTACTTTTTACTTCTTTGAAATGTTCTTATTCTTGGGAAAAAATAAAGGTACCACTTATAAATAATTGACTTGATTATATAGTATCAGTTCAATAGTATTAGAATAGAGAACCAGTATTGTCCTTTTTTTTTTCAGGATTATTTTTTATACTCCCAGTGACTACATATCAATTAATTTGATTCCTTTTCTTGTTTAAATTTCCCTTGTGTAGAATGTGAATCTGGAATTCTCTGAGTCAGACTTCAAATAAGTATTCTATTCTGCATAGTGGAGTGGACCTAGGGGGAGGGATTGTATAACAACGAAAGACTTTTACTTTTCAAAGAGAAGAATGAACTGGAGGGGAGGGGTGGGCAGAGAGAAAAGTGCAACAATGAATGAATGGAAATCCAAAATCTCTCTAAATTGTCATTAAAATGAATAATAATAATAAATTTTTAAAAGGGAAAAAACTCACAAGCTCAGGAGAAAATAAATCTATTCTTCACTTTTATATAGCTTAGGATGTGACATTTCACATGGTATAAATCCCAGTCTGTACCTCCATTGATGCAAGTCACACTCAGGTCTTCAGATCTCGCCGAGGTGCTCCCCACAAGCACTACAAATGATATAATTGAGGACAACTCAGGAACAGCCTCAAGTTGGCTTCAAGATCACTTCTACTTTGGTATATAATATCTTGGTCTAGTCACAGACAGGTCAAAGCAACAACAAATATACAAAGTTGTGGGCAGATAGTGAAAGGATACAAGGTTCTGGGCAGTCAGTGGGAGGATATAGGTTGTGGGTGGACAGTAGTAGGATGTAAGGTTGTAGGCATGTGAGAGGTTAGGTGAGAGCTTAAAAATAAAGAGAAGCTCAGTAGGGAGAGATGAGCATCTCAGCTGGGGAGCTTTCCCACAGACTGGGACCAAGGCACTTTAGATAGGGCAAATTGGTGAGCTCGTTAGCAAAGGAGAGCGTTTCCAACAAAACAGAGAGGAATTCAGGCAGGGAGAGCTGCCTTCCTTTTCCCTGGGGTGTGGAGCTTATCAACTTGGGTGAGTCTTCCTGTAAGTCTAGGACCAGAAAGGTCTTTAGGCAGGGCAAATTGTCCTCCCTCTCCCTGAGCACTGAGTACCCCAGCCAAAGTCACCAAGCCCAGGATATGAGGATGCCAGGCAAGAAAAATTCTACCACAGCAATGCATTCTGCTTCACATTTCACAAAAAACAAAAGCAAGAGATCACCTTAAAAAGTGATCGAAACACAAAATCAATGGATTTCCTGAAAGCAGAAAGTCTGATTGAATTCCTGACACAGAATTAAAAAATGAAAAATAAAAAAATCAAGTGTTTTCAATGGGCAAAAGAAAATTGATTAAAGGATTGGAGAAATCTACCAGCAAAGCCAAGAGGACCTTTAAAAAGCAATGCAAAATAATGCAGATAAGAACAATGAGATGTTAGAAATTGTAGAAAGGCAAGAAACAAAAATCTAGACTATTAAGACCAATGTCCCAGAAGCGGTATTTTAAGGGAGGGACAGATGTGCAGAATTGAAGAGATGGAGCATAAAATCAGCTCAATAGAAAATAAAGTTCTCAATACTGATCTGCTAGAGCTAAAAGCAGGATCAAAAAGGAAGGAAATGAAGAATGCCCAAGAATAATGTGGAACACCATCAAGAGATATAACATGAGCATAACTGAAATTCCAGAGTAGGAACTAGCAAAAAAGAAGGTACTGAAAACAATTGTACAAGAGTTATTAAAAGAGAATGAGAGATCCCATCATACACAAATCTAAATCAAGATGGGTCAAGAGCCACTACAGAAATCAGTTTGATAGTTTCTCAAAAATTTGGAATTAAAACTCTATTTGATCAAGTTAGTTCACTACTGGGAATAGACCCTAAAGAAACTAGAACTGTGACACAGACTTCTATATGCACACGAATATTTATTGCAGCATTATTCACAATTGTGAATAGATGGAAGCAGCCCAAGTACCTGTTAACAAATGAATGGATAGGAAAACTGTTGTTTATGTTGTTGTTGTTAGGTGCCACCAAGTGGCTTGCAACTCATAACAACCCTATATACAACAGCCTATTCTATCCTATGCCAATCTTATTGTCTCTGATACACCCACCCCCATACCCCAGTCACTGAATAAATCCATCTCATTGAGGGTCTTCCTCTCTTGCACTGTCCTTCCACCCTCCCAACTGTGATGTTCCTCTCCAAGGACTGGTCCCTTTTTGCAACCTGTCCAAAGTATGTCAGACAAAGTTTCAGTATCCTTGCCTCCAAGGAGCAGCCTGGTTTCACCCCTCTATAGTGAACCTGTGTGTTTCTAAGGAGACCATGGTATATTCAATACTCTTCTCTAGCAATACAGCTCAAAGGCATCAATTCTCCTATCATCCTTAGTCATTGTCCAGCTGTCTGACTCATAGTAAGTAATTGCAAAGACCATATCCTGAATCGGGCGCTTCTTAGTCTCCAGACTGATGTTGTTGCTCTTCAGTAGTTTGAAGAGGTCTCTGACAGAAAAACTGTAGTTTAAAAATAAAACAACCCCAAAACAAAACAAAATCCTCAAAACCTATGGTTGAGCCACACAATGGAATATTATATAGCACAGAAAAACAATAAACTTTTAAAGTACTGCACAACATGATGTCTGGAAGGCATAATGCCGAGGGAAATACCTCAGGCACAAAAGTACAAATACTGCGTAGGACTATTGGTATACAAATAGGATAGACATGGCTGATAGAAGAGTAGGGAAAGAATGGATAGAAATTTACTCTGGAATGGAAGGAAGGAAGGAATATTGAAAGGAAAGGATAATAATACATTGTGTATATGCCAATTTATAGTCTGCAACAAAACTTGCACTACAAAGTGAATTGGAGGAAAATGTGCTTCAGTGAATGATAACTCATATTTCCGTGGTCTCAGTAAATCACAATATAAAAAAGAAAAAAAATAAATATAACTATGTGGTCATTTAAATATTTGCCAACTTATAGATCAGCCATTCCTACAGCTGAGAATATTTGTAGAATATTACCTGCAACTTAAAACCTTCTATACTATTCTTTTAAAAAACCACTTCAAATTAATATTGGTTATGGAGAAATGTGTCATCAGAATTGGAAGACTTGTCAACAATTTACCTTATGAAGATGACACAACCCTACTTGATGAAACCTAGGAGGATGTGAAGCACTTGCTGCCGAAGGTCAAGGACTGTAGCCTTTAATATGGATTGAAGCTCAACATCAATAAAACAAAGATTCTCACCACTATTCCGATTGGCAGCATTATGATAGATGGTGAAGAGGTTGAAATTGTTAACAGCTTTAGTTTTTGCTTGGCTCCAACTCTTGGTACCAGCAGCCAGGAAATCAAAAGCTGAATTGCACTGGGAAAGTCAGCTGTCAGGGACATCTCTAGAGTACTGAAGAGCAACAACATCAGTCTTGAGGCTAAGGTGTTCCTGATCCAGGTCATAGTTTTTGCAATTGTGTGCTATGTGTCAGAGAGTTGGACAGTGAGCAGGGATGATGGGAGGAGCATTTATGCCTTTGAGCTGTGGTGCTTGAGAAGGGTGTTGAATATACCATGGACTGCTAGGAGAACAAAGAAGTTCATCTGGAGATGGTAAAACCAGGTGCTCCTTGGAGTCAAGAATTCTGAGGCTTCATCTGACACACTTTGACCATGTTGCAAGGAGGGCTGAGTCCTTGGAAAGGGGCATTGTGCTTTGCTTGGAAGGGACAGGGAAAGAAAGGAAGAGAATCGGTGAGATGGATTGATTCAGCGACTGGGGTAACGAGGGTAAGTGTGTCAGATACAGTGAGGTTGGCACAAGATAGAGCAGTTTTCAGTGCTGTTGTATATAGGGTCACTATGAGCCTCAAGAGAGTTGACAGCACATAACAACAAGAATATACTTCAAATATATGCATACATATTTACTTGATACATTTATTTTGTACTTTAAGCTACAGTGAAGGCATTGGCAAAAACTAAGACCCCAGGATTGATTAGATACAAATTATTATATTTCAAATAACAGATGTTCTCAGGACATGCTCATAAATTTGTTGTTGTTGTTATGTGCCATCGAGTCGCTTGTGGCTCATAGCGACCCTATGTACAAGTGCTCTGAATGCTGTTCTATCCTGTGCCAACCTAGCCATCTCAAGTGCACTTATTCCCATCGCTCCAGTCACAGAATCGATCCATCTCATCAAAGGTCTTCCTCTCCTTCACCTCCCCTCCACTCTGCCAAACATGATGTACCTTTCCAAGGACCAGTCTCTCCTTGCCACATGCCCAAAATATGTCAGACAAAGCTTCAGAATCCTTGACTCCAGGGAACACTCTGGCATAAATTTGTGCAGAAAATTTTGAGGACAGCTTTTTAACTGAACTATTGGAAGAGATCCAAATTTGTTCTAATTCCCAAGAGAGGTGGTCAAAAATATTGAGGAAATTACCCAACAATATTACATAAAAGCAAAATATTGCTGAAAATCAAGAACAGTTGAACAATATACTGACATAGGACTGACAAGACTTCAAAGTGGGCTTCAAAGAGACCATGGCACCATGGATATCATTGCTAATATAAGATGAAAGATGAATCTCAGATGAAAGAAGTAATTTCAGAAGAATGACTATTTGTGTTTTATTGACTTTGCAAAGGCATTTGACTATGTGGATCATAGCAAACTATGGTTAACTCTGAGAAAAATGGAGATCTCAGAATTCTTGATTATGCTTACATGAAACCTATGTATATAGAAAGTACCTGTTTTTTTGAACAGAGTCAGGAAACAATGGTATAAAATCATGAAAGTTGTGTGTTAGCATTGGATCATGTCTGCATATGATATTGGACTCTGTGAAGAAGAATGTGGGATCAGTATTGGAGGAAGACTCATCAACAACCAGAATTTTGCAGATGACACAATTGTGCTTCATGAAAATGAGGAAGACTTGAAACACTTGTTGCAGAAGAGCAAAGAACAGAGCCTTCAATATGGATTGTATCTTAACATCAAGAAGACAAAAATGCCCCCATTGTACTGATAACTAACATCATGATAGACGGATAAGAGATGGAAACTGATAATGATTTCATCTTACTTAGATCTACGGTCATTACCCTTGGTACCAGCAGTTAGGAGATCAGGATATGCATTGTCCTAAGCAAGTCTGCTGTTATAGACCTCACCAAATTACTGAGAAGCAATGATATCAATTTGAAGGCTCAAATGTGCCTGATTTAGGCCATGGCCTTTTCAATCACTTACTCTGAATCTGAGAGCTGGATATTAAATAAGAATTACAGAAGAAGAAATGATATCTTTGAACTGTGGTGTTGGAGAAAGAATAGTGAATATTCCATGGATTTCCAAAAAGAATAAATAAATATGTCTTGGTTAAGGTACAGCCAGAATGTTCTTGGAAGCAAAGATGACAAAGCTTCCTCCCACATACTTGGGGCATGTTGCTGAGAAAGGCTGTTTCCTAAAGAAGGACATCATGCTTGGAAGTGTGGGGGAGGGGGTCAGCAAAAGAGAAGGCGGCCTCAAGGAGATGTATTGACATAGTGACTGTAGCAACTGCCTCATGTGGATTAGAGAGGGCACGTGGACAGGACAGGGCTCAGATCTGTTGTTCACAAAGTTAGTGTAAGTCACATAACAAGAACAAAAAATTGGTATTGATAGACCTTCCTGTGGTTTCTACTTCAGCACTTATGAGGAATTGTCCTATGAAATTCTTAAGCAGTCTTTTAGGGTGTATTGCTACCTATTGTAAATACATGTTGCCATCAACCATGTACATCATTTTTTTCAGCTTGAGTAAGTGCTTTGCAAATGCTTTCTAAAGTAAACTTAAAATAAGTTTAAACTATAAGTTTTCCTATTTTTGTTTTTGTATGAGATAAATTTGCAGTGAATTGGGTTGAAATAATTTTGTTAGGCATGCATTTACCTAAGTTCTCTGTCATAATTTGTTTCATATTAAAAATATATTTATTAATGGAGATTTTAATGCTACATTTTTGTCATCATTAAATATATTAATACATGTAAATAATAAAAACATTTTGGATTAACTAAAGCTATTTAATAAATAAAAACTGGTTACTATTACTATTATTTCAGAGATAATAAAAATATTATTTTAAAGTAGGAATAAAATAACTACCGCCTGGACCAAAATTCTCATTTTTACTATCACAACAAAAGCAAGAAGAAAGAGACGTACTTTATTATACCTAATAAAGAATGCTTTTGATCTCTTTGTAAATTCCAAACACTGTTACAGTATTTTTTACATGAAGCTTTTATTAATACTAATTAAAATTCATTTAAAAATACTGTTAAATCATTTTTAGAAAATTTAAAGAGAGAAGTTTTATATAGAAGACTACATCTTAGTCCAACTTCTCATGAGAAATGTCTCAAGCAAAGGCTTGTGTTCAATGAAGTTTCATTTTACGAAGTGACATTTTAAGGAAAATAAGGATGAAGTTGGAAGCCTGAAAAGAGGAAAGAGGAAAAAGTTAATGAAAGGGAGGATCTGCATGAGCCATGACAGATATTTTCATGACAACGAAGGATAAAGCAATATTTTGACCTATTTTCATAGGGATCCTCTGACTTGTAGTCAAATAGGTGGCACCTAACAACAATAAAAAGAGCTTGTTACTTCGTATTGTAGTTATTTAGTGATGCTATTATGGAGATACCACAAATATACGGTTTTAGCCAATTTAAATTTATCTTCTTACCTTTTAGGAGGCTCGAAGTCCTAGTTCAGGTTGCCAGATTTAAGAGAAAGTTCCCTTTCACTGTCATTTCTGCGGGAAGGTCCTTGTTTCTTCCAGCATCCCTAGGTCTGGTATTTCTTGGAGATTTCCATACATCTTGTTCTTCCTCTTTGTCAAGGAGAGTCTCACTGTGGGGACCTGAGTCCTAAATGAAGCCCTCCACATCCGGCAATTCTTTCTTGGTGATGCTGCTCTTCCACCTGTGCTTACCTCTACTCTCCTTCCATCTGTCAGAGACAAAAAGTCACACCCCTGGGAAACATCTGCAATTCCATTCTTCCTCAGTTTTTCACTCCCATCTTGCTGGATGATATGATTGTCTGATTAAAAGTTTCTAATGCCAGTCCATCTCTGATTCAAGGTGGCTAGTGCCAGTTTGCTAATGCCTAGAATGTAGATCTTTACATGTAACATTCCACCTTATAAACAACACATCAGAAATTTGCCCAGTTTTGTGCCATCATCAAAGTCTTCAGCTTGGACTTCTGCCAGTAGCCCACCACAATGTTTTTGCTTTTAAGCGCAAGTCATGTACAACTCATAGCAACCTTATGAACCACAGATTTAAACTGTACCCTGTCCTGTGCCATCATTTTAATCTCTGGCACACTTGAGCCCATTTTGCAGTCACTGTGTCAGTTTATCACATTCAGGGTCTTCCCCTCTTTCTCTGACTCTCCACCTTCCAAGGGTGATATCCCTTTACAAGAAGCAGCCTCTCCTAGCAACATGCCCAGACTACACGAGACAAATCTTGCCATTTTTTGCCCCCAAGGAACATTCTGGCTGCATCTTCTCCAAGACACATCTGTTTGTTCTTTTAGTAGTTCTTGGGATCTTTAGTACTCTTCTCCAACTCTATAATTCAAAGGCATAAATTCTTCTGTCATCCTTATCATTGCCAAGCTCTCAGATGTATACCAAGTGATTGAAAAGACAGTGGCCTGAATCAGGTGTGCCTTATAGTCTTTTAACTAACACCATTGCTCCTCAGTATTTGTGAAAGGTCCCAGACAGCAAATTTGCCCAATCCAAATGTCTCCTGAGATCCTGACTGCTGGTATTGAGGGTACAGATTGTGGATGCAAATAAGGTTATGTTGTTGAGAATTTCAATCTTTCTTCACCTATCATGATTTTTTTATCAGCACAGTGGTGAGGATTTTTGTCTTGATGTTGTGGTGAAGGCTGTCATCTTTGATCTGTTATAAGCATTTCAAGTCTTTTTTATTTTCAGCAATCAAGGTTGGTAATCTGTATAAAGCAAGTTGTTGATGAATCTTCCTCCAATCCTGATGCCACATCCTGTATAGAGTTCAGCTTTTGAAGAATTTACTCAGCATACAAATTGAATAGTTATGGAAATAGAGGAAACAAAATTAAATACATTACTAAGACTACAATCTGTCCTCACTTGTTTCCAGTCTTTATTATAACTTTTAACAGCTTCTCAGTCAGTATTTCTTCATGTATCCTCACAACTGTGTATCTCATATCTGAGGTGTTTTCTTCTTCTGGTTATTTCTGGTTTACTTTTAAACTCTCTACTTTTAGTCTCTGCCCTTTGGTTCCTGATAAGACCAATGACTCTGTAACTGGTCTGCTTCCCAAGATGTGTTACTCATTCACACACTCATTGCCATTAGATATGAACCAAATTATAGCTGATCATTCGCTTAATACTCGAGGTTATCCATCACAGGAGAGAAGATTGCCTACCTTTCTCCCAGAGAGTGGCTGTTGGATTCAAATAGCACACCTTTGTGTTGGCAGCCCAGGTCCTTACCAGTAGGCCATCAAAGCTCCCTTCATCCTTCAGATAGACCCTGCCAATATTCACGACTGAATTATATCACTGATACTATTTGAAACTAAGTATGGCTTATTTAATTAATAAATAAGCTTCCTTCTCTATTTCCTTCTCAGGGTTTGGATTCTACCTGTAATATATAACTTACTATAAAAAGACTGGGGGTGATTGTGTTTCCTTCCACTAGATCCATAAGAAGGAAAAGTCCCTACACACAACATCAATGGCACAATACCTATTTTTACATTGTTAGGTATTCCCTGAATTCCCCAGACCCACTTCTAAATTCTAACGCCTCTAATGCTGCCTACTGTTTTCATTATGCTACTACTGAATCCACTAAGCCATTTCAATGGTAACACAGAACTAAAAGAACCATATTCTCAGTTGGAGGGATTAAAATTTGAAATAACAGAAACGATTTTTCATTCTGGACAACTTCTCAGGCACGCTTGCAAGCCCAGTGACATTCGGCCTCAAGGATTTAGATAGTGTCACACAGGTGTCTTAGTCTTGCCAATTACAGAGTGTCTCCCTCCCCCTCCCACCCGTAGTCCTGCAGTAAGCCTAGGCACAGGCCCCTGGCTCTGGCTCTGTGAGATAGCAGTCCTAGGTTAGCTCTGTTTCGTTTTGGTCTCTGATTCTCTGCTGCTGCTGTTGTTGCTGCTGCTGCTGCCCTGTCTTGATCTCAGCCTGTCTCTTTCTCACACAGGAATCTCTGGCTCTGTAGGACACATGTTGCATTCTCTGCCTTTTCTTTCTTGCTGGTAGCAAAATTCTTATCTTCTCCTTCTAAATCCGCTCAATTTATCTCTGGTAAAATAATAAAACTTGCCTCTCTCATCCTTTCCTTTGTGCATTTCCCCTGCTCAGTTATAAGGGAGTTCTGGTGGCTTCGTCATAAGAGGTTGTGCTACCAACTCAAAGGCATGTGATTCTAATCCACCAACTAACTCTTCCACGAGAGAAGAAGGCCAGTCTCCTCCTGTGTGACTTACTGTCTCTGAAAACTTGCTGGAGAGTTAGCTATGAGCTGATTCCTACTCAACGGTGTACAACAACACCCAATCATGTGGCAAAAGTCAAATGCAATGTCCTAGGTAAGGCATTTTGAAATAAACCTACTACACCACATTCTTTTCTTTCCCAGTTAGAACACTACTAGTTGACATCTCTATGTGTATATTAAACACAGAAGCAAGAGTTATGACTGGCTTAAATAAAAGAAATGTTTTACTTTTAAACAAAGGAAACATTATTTATAACATAAATGCTACATCTGCCTGTGAGTAAAGATAGCTTCTCACTGCAAGCTCAGCATGTTATCAACTGCACTCCAGGCTTTCTGCTAGTGTGGACTTGTTACAACAATAGTCATCATGGCACAAGCATTGAGCCTCAATAATAGAGCAAAGAAAGAAATTCAGGGATGGCTTTTCTGGTGTTATGATAACATATCCATCAATGTTTTCACTCAATGATGACTCTAGACAATGTGTTTTTCTCAAATGTATAGATTTCACAGAGGCAGGGTAATGCAGTAATTTAGATCTTAAAACACCATGTGAGTTTATATACGATGTTTTTTACCTGCTGGCAGTATGACTATGGGATATTATTGTAAATTTTTGTTCCTGAGCTCATTATCTATAAAATGTGAATCCCGTTATTACCTATGTATAGAATTCTGATAAGGAGACTTAAATGATCAATCCATGGAAATTCTTCAAAGGGTGGCTGGCCAACATGCCAGTTGTCATTATGAAGAATTTAAAAGCTTTCTTTAATTGTATACCTATTCTATGTCTTCAAAGATCAAGCAGAGCATAAAATGAAAATTTTATTCCAAATGTTAGTAATAAAGAAGGAAAAGTAACAAATAGAACAAAAGGTAAAAGTTAAATAAAGCATGTAGACATAGACATCTGGAATTATCCTTTACTCCTGTTGACTAACAGGGGAAAGCACTTCAAAGACTTTGGACTAAGTACAAGAGCCATTGTTAGCATTCAAAGAATCACTTACCTTGAAAGATAATGATAAAACAGATATGTCACAGTGAGCTTTTATGAATAAAAAAAGGAATGAGAGAGAGTCTGCACAGCCAATCTTCCTGTCCTTCAAAATTACAATTACTTCCAAATTCATCTTTCATTCTCCAAATTTACATATTTGCATTATCAAACCTTAAGATTTTTTTTCTTTTTTAATAATGCAACATATATATTTTTACAGCATATTATTTCGATTTAATTTTTCACCTTTCATTCATTGTTGCACATTTTCCTCCCTGCCCATCCCTCCCACAATTCATTTTCTTTCATTGTTATACAATGCCCCCCAGTCCACTTTCCACTTTAATATGCATTTCTTATTCTATAATCTTGTCTTGAAAATAACACCTAAGTCTATATTCCTTTTAAACAGTTCTCTCCCTCATCTGTTTCAATGTAGTGTACATTATTTATCCCCTCTTTTCTTAGGTTCTCCCCAACCCTGATGTCAGTCCCACTTTACAATAGTGGCACCGTGCAGTATTTGTCCTTTTGTGACTGAGATATTTCACTCAGCATAATGTCCTCCAGGATGACCCAGGGTGCCCCATTTTGAATAATGTTGCATGAGTTCTTTTTTCCCCCCCATGCAGCATAGTATTCCGTTGGGTAAATATACCACAACTTCTCTATCCATTCATTTGTTGATGGGTTAGAGTTTCTAATTAAGAAAATATTATTGTTATAGGGAATCAAGGAATCCTAGAGAATATTACTTGAAAACAGGAGTGACATCTACTTCCTAAACAACCTGACTCTGAAAACTATGAACTTTGATAAATGACAATAGTTAATAGAAAGGCTTCAGGCCTTTTTTTCATAGGGTCACTATGAGTCATGCTTGACTTGATGGCAATCAACAACAACAATCTCAAACACAAGGTTATTTTGTAAAAAAATAAAAAACATAAAAACTTTCTGACTTTCTTGAATGTAGAGTAGCTAAAATGAATGAAAACAATAAAGTAAGAGAATTGAGCAGAAGATTTCAAAGGGAAATTCAAGAAAACAGAGAAAAATATTATTATGACTGTGAGAAGTCCTAGAGTCAAAAACCCACAAAGGAAAAACACACTTGTTAAGTCTCCAGCTGGAAGAACTGAAGAACAAATTCAATCTTTGAGCATCAATTTTGAAAAATTATAAATGGGGGAGGTGTATGATGTAGGAATAAAAAGATGGAAGGCATACACAGAGTCAACATGCCAAAAAAGGACTGGTTTATACTAATCAATTTCAGCAATCAGCATATAATCAAGAACCAATGGAATTCTAAGGTGCTCATTAGCAAGAAACAAGGCTATGGGAATTGACAAAAATATAAATTAAGATGTTGAAACACACAGATACAGCACTGGACAAGTTAATTTATCTATGCCAAAATTTAGGAAGAATACTAATCAACCAATTAG
The DNA here is from genome assembly GCF_000299155.1 of Elephantulus edwardii. Taxonomy (NCBI): domain Eukaryota; kingdom Metazoa; phylum Chordata; class Mammalia; order Macroscelidea; family Macroscelididae; genus Elephantulus; species Elephantulus edwardii. The sequence goes on along the minus strand of NW_006399751.1, from coordinate 19,055,231 downwards.
AAGAGATTATTTATCCAATTTCTATTCTCCTGAGTACTATTTCCATAAAGATTGACTGTGTATACAAGCAAGATGAAGTAATTGACAATTTCAGTCCTTTCTCTGTTTATTATAATATTACCTATTGGTCCAGTGATGAGGATACTGGGGGTTTTTTGTTGTATTTTTTTTTAATCTTTTTTTTTATATTGGTTTGCAGACCAAATTTGTAAACACTGTTTCATTCACATACATTGTATTTCACACATTCCTTTATTCACATTGTCCTTCTTATGATAATTCCTATACATTGTTTCTTATAAAATTAGTCATGGTTGATCTATACCTACTACTACTACTCCATCTTTTCAGATACCCACTGGATCTTTCTTAATTCTTTCCTCCTTTCCTATCTTTCCTAATTCCTTCACCTCCTCCCTCCACCCACCATACTCTGCGATCTGTGATTTCCCCTCCTCCTCACACCTACTCCTTTCTCTTCCCTCTTTGGACATTCAGACACATCTTATTAGTTACCTTTGTCCTTTTACAATAATGATATTATGCAATATTTGTCCTTATGAGGCTTAGTTAATTCACTCAATATTGTATTCCCTAGATTCTCTCATATAACATTTTTCAGAATTGTTGCTTCTGAGTGCTGCATAATACTCCACCATGGGAATGTACTACAATTCCTCAATCCTATTCATTTGCTGAGGTGCATTAGAGTTGCTATGAGTCACACTTGACTTGATGGCACCTAACAACAACAACAAAGAATATGTGCAAAGTATGAGAGATACAGCTTCACCATTCTTGACTTCAAGGAACACTCTGGGTTCACATTCTCTGAGTTTTATCTATTCGTTCTATTGGCATTCAATGGAATATTCAGACTCTTCTCCAACACCACATCTCAAAGGTATCAATTCTATCATTCATTGTTCACTACTCATATGCATAGTGAATAATTGAAAAGACTATGGCCTGAATCAGGTGCACCTTAGCCTTCATAATGGCATCATTACTCTACAAAATTTTGGAGAAGTCCTTGACAGTTGGTTTTCCCAAAGCAATACATCTTCTGATCTCCTGACTGCTGCATCCTAGGTTGATGATTGTAGATCTAAGTAAGATGAAAACATTGACAGTTTCGATCTCTTTTCTACATATCATGATGTTGTTTATTGCCCCAGTGGTAAGAACCTTTGTTTTCTTGGTGTTGAGATGTAATCCATATTGAAGGCTGTAGTCTTTGATTTTCTGCAACAAGCATTTCAGGTCCTCTTCACTTCCAGCAAGCAAGGCTATGTTATCTGAATTATGCAGGTTGTTGAACCTTCCTCTGAGCCTAATTCCACATTCATCTTCATAGACTTTTGCTTCATGAATTATTTTCTCAGTGTACAGATTTACACTTCCCGATTTAAAACCAGGTAATGCTCCTTTCCATTCAGTCAAAAGCTTTGTCCAGATATAGATTTTGGGTAAACACAATTAAGTGTTATAGGATTCTCATTCTTCTCAATGTTCTTGTTGTTGTGTACCAGAGAGTTGGAACTGACCCATAGCTGACCCACCAGCAGGTTTGCAGAGGCAGATAATCACAGGAGACTGCCCATCCTTCTTGATCGACATGCCTTCAGATTACAGCACAGCTTCTTGCCACTAGACCACCAGAGCTCCCTGTTAGCCATAGTTTATTGTGATCCACAGAGTCAAATGATGCGCATAGTCAATAAAACATAGATGATAGACAACTCAAAGGCATCAATTCTTCTGTCATTCTTGATCATTCTCAAGCTCTCTGTTGGATAGCATGAATTGTGAAGACAATGACATGGATTAGGCATACCTTAGTCTCTAGACTAACATTATTGCTTCTCAATATTCTAGAAGTGTCCCTGACAGCAGATTTACTTAATACAATTCATCTTTTGATTTCCGGACTGCTAGTGCCAAGAGTATTGATATGTGTCAAAGAATATTTAATATACTGTGAAATACCAAAATAACAAACAAATAAATCCCTTTTGGAACAAGTAGAGCCCAAGCACTCCTAGTAAGCAAGGGTGGGAAGTCTCTATGTGACACACTTAGGGTGTGCTGTCAGGAGTACCCAGTCCCTAGGGAAAGAGATAATGATTTATAAAGTAGATGGTCAATAAAAAATTTAGGAAAATCTTTAACAAAATAGATTGACACAGTAGCAGCAATAATTTACTCAAGTAATTCAGGACCAGACAACATTGTGTTATGTTATACATGAGGTCAATATGAGTTGAAACCAACCCAGTAGCAACTAACAAAAAGAACTGCTATAGTCTTTGCAATTATGTGCTATTCATTAGAGAGTGAATAGGGATGATAGAAAGAGAATTGATGCCTTTGAGCTGTGGTGCTGGAGACAAGTGTTGAATATACCATGGACTGCTAGGAGAACAAACAGGTTTGTCCTGAAGAAGGTGAAGCTAGAATGCTCCTTGGCGTCAAGGATCCTGAAGCTTCATCTGACATACTTTGGGCATGTTGCAAGGTGGTACTGGTCCTTGGAGAGGGACATCATGTTTGGGAGAGTGGAGGGACAGCCCAGGAGAGGAAGACACTTGATGAGATGGATCGATTCTGTGATCAGAGTGGTGGGAATGAATGTGTTTGAGACGGTAAGTTTGCCTCAGGATAGAACAGCATTTCGGGCTCTTGTAGATAGGGTCGTTATGAGTAGCAAGAGACTTGATGGCACCTAACAACAACAACATGAATTAATGATTAATTGTCTTTAAATATACATGTACTTGAGAGAATATAAATAAACAAAATAAAGTTATTCATTACAGTTTTGCATTTTCAGATTTATTTGTTCTTCATCAAAGTAAAGATATTACAAAATACGACTTCTAAGCTCAAGATCTCTCAAAGCACTGAAAGAAAGTAATGAATAGAATTTTTTTTTACTGTCAGATAACTGTCAGAGTTTATTACATGGTTGATGTTAGTTTAGCCAAACTTCATTTACAACAGAAAATTCAAAAAAATTTTTTTTGTCCATAAAGAGGTGGCTTGTTAATTTCTAAATGTTCATGTAACTGGATGTTAAGATGATAAATGTCCTGTGTAAGCAAGAAAGAGAGAAGATATATTTTCTCTATATAAATGTCATATGTGTATTTCTTCAGTCCATTCTGCTTTGACAGTTCATCTAATAATTAGTGCCTCGCTACTGAAAATATTCCAGGTGGAGGGTTATCAAAAAAGGGGACAACTCTTAACAAGACACACTGCCACAGTAACAATATGTTTTATCAGAAATATTTAGAGTGGCACAAGATAAGACAGGATCATATCTGTTGTCCATAGAGCTCATATAAACAACAGATCTGTAATTCAATAGCATCCAACAACAACTTTAAAGTTAAACATTAAGACCACATATGGACAATCAGCTGTAGGTTGGTTCTGACTCCATAGTACTCAAAAGCAAAAACGCATGTAACATTGACTACAGTATAAACTTTATCATTATTTAAATCGTACTGGAGGTATATTTCTTCTGTCTCTTTAATCTTACTAAATTTTAGCAACATAGGTTATGATTAAGCCCCTGAGGCTATTTCTTTCACAACACTGTAATTATAACACTTGCCACTAGAGGGCACTTTGTGGTAGTAACACCTTGTGATACTCTGGCTCAAAGGTTAATATCACCAAGTTTAAGGCAACCAATTTCTAAAAGAAAAATTATGTACAACTTATATAGAATAATTTCTGAATGAAAATAATTTCCTTTTT
>NW_006399751.1:19027917-19051287 GCF_000299155.1 Elephantulus edwardii | reverse complement strand
ATATATATATATATAATTAAACATAATCCAAAACACATTACTATGAAAATGGTAGATTTCTATGCCTTTAGCAATGTACTTGTTGTTTCTGTTGGGTCCATTAATTCAAGAATGACCCAAAAGAACTATGTAGTTAGGAAGGGTTTTTATGGTAAAATATCCTAATGTTTATTAGTTGAAAGAACATAAATATTTTAACACTTTCTTATTTGCTACTTATTATTACTTACATTTTAAAATTAGTAATAAAAATTTCTTTTTATTTCATGAAAGTTCCATGAAACTTAAATATAGATATCCCCATGAGTCGTGGTGGTAGTATTATGTGTAGTCAAGTTGCCTTCAACTTGTACTCACACTGTGTACAAGAGTCCATAAGCCTGTTCTATCCTGTACCAACTTTATCATCTCTGACACACCTAACTCCATTACCCCAATCCCTGAGTCAATCCATCTCATCGAGTGACTTCCTCTTTTTTCCATCCCTCAATCCTCTCAACCATGATGTACTTCTCTAAGGACTGGTCCCCTCTTGCAACATACCCAAATTATGTCAGATGACGCTTCAGAATCCTTACCGTCAAGAAGCAGCCTACTTTCACCCTCTAGAATGAACCTGTGTGTTCTCCTAACAGTCCATGGTAATCTTCTCCAGCACCACAATTCACAGGCTTCAATTCTTCTAACATCCCTATTCATTGTCCAGCTTTATGATATATAGCAGGTAATTGCAAAGATCATTGCCTGGATCAGGTACAACTTAGTCTCCAGACTGACATCATTGCTTTTCAGTAGTCTGGAGAGGTCTCTGACAACCGATTTTTCCCAATGCAATTTGTCTTTTGATTTCCTGGCTCCTGGTATCAAAAGTGTTGATTGTGGAGCCAAGCAAACTGAAGCTGTTAACAATCTCAATATCCTGTCTATCATGATGCTGACAATTGGCCCAGTGGTGAGAATCTTTGTTTACTTGATGTTGACATACATATATACATATAGGTATAATTTTTAATATCTTGAAGATTTAAATTCTGTAAACTTTTAAGTATTTTGTGTTTAAATGATTTTATTTAGAGCTGGTTTATATTATTATAAAAAATTCAATCTGGAAAATCATTAGATTCGGAAAACTTGAACAGCCATAAAATAAAAATTAACTAAAATCTTATTTTATTTCTCAGTCTGCCTCACCACAAAATAGTCAATACATATAATATACTGAAATTGTACTAAATATAAGTCAACTAAAAATTGTTTATGATATATGTTACAACCATATTACAATAATGACAAAAAACTATCTTGTATGGATGGAGCTCTGGTAGCGAGAAGCTGAGCTACAATCCTGAAGGCACATAGTTCAAGGCCACCAGCTGCTCAGTGGGAGAAGGATGAATAATCTCTTCCCCTGCAATTAACTGCATTTGAAAAAAAACAAACACAAACAACAACAACCCTCTGGAGGGCCAGGTAGGGCTGGTTCCAACTCCACAGAACACACAAACACATTCAACACACCTAAAAGCACAATTCTGAGTCAAAGGCAAAATGCCTTCAAACTCAGTATTAAGTAGGACCAAGAACACTAGAGAATTGGGATAAAGTCTTAAAAACACTGTTAGCCTAATACTTGATGACGTTAAACTGCAAATTTAGCATTAGTGAAGCTTGTTGAAGCAAACATTCACAGCAGATTAATTTATTAAAATGTGAGTGAATAGTCTGTTAAGATTAGTGCTTTAAATCCCTGAAGAAATAATTTGGAAATAATGTTTTTTTTGGGGGGGAAAATAGCCAAAGGACATCAAAGTGAAAGATTTACATAAAACAAACATTAATTTGTAACAAATATGCTTTCTAGTGACATTTCTTAAGCATGTGTAATGTTGCTGTGGTTCATTGCCATGGAGTCATCAGTTCCAATTTATGGTGAAGTGCAACATAATTAAACATCTTATAACCCTTTGTCATTCTCACAATCATTGTCCCATTCACTGTTTCTATCACTGTGTCCTTTTGCCATCAGACTTCTGTTTTTCACTGATGATGTGAATCATGCCATTCTTACTTCTACAGAGCATGCTGGCTCCAGTCTTTCCCTGACAGGTTTATTTGTTCTTTGGCCTGTTCAAAATTCACCTGTTCATCTTCAGTCTTTCTTATTCATTACTCAGCTTTTCAGTGTATATAGTGATAGATTATAATCCTAATCCTTACCTCTATAGGATATTTGGAGATGGTAGAGGGGAAAAGGAGCTGTAAAGGACTTTTGTCAAGACCTATAAATTATAACATTCAATTTAAACATCTTCCAAAATGGACATTGATGCTGTTTTATGTATAGATGTTTACCAATTGATCTAAATTCAGACGTTTGGTTATATTATTTGCATAATTTAATATGGAATCTAATAGCATTTTCATTACTGCAGTTCTATTTGTTCAGGATTTTACGGAAATATGTCGAATTAGAATGGCCTCCCAGCTGATTCTATGTCTGTGTTCATTTCTCAAAGTATTTTGTTCAGTATTTGTTAGTTTACAATTATGCTTTTATGTTTTATTTATAACTCAGTTTTATACTGTATATAGGAAGTCAAAGAAGTACTTTTATTATTTAGTTAATTGACTGAAATTTTGCTTTCATATGCATGTTTGCATACTTGTAGCTTTATCTGTCTATGCCTGTGAAAGAAGCAGATGCAACCTGAAGGTGGCCTGTAACTTCTGCCCACTTCATAAAGGGAAACTGTCTCAGTCATTAATATCCATAGACTCAAACAATCAACTGCTTAATCTGATATGCCATCCTGCATACATCTACGCCTCTTTCCAACACTCATTCAAATCCAATATTCATTGTAGACTCATGGACTTTCTTCTCAGGTGTGACTTTTTTTAGGCAAATAAATTGGAGAGTGGAGGAGGCAAAGAATATCACCAATACAAGTCCAGGTTTAGTCCAGTAGTCCCAAACCAAATTAATAGCAAGACACAATTCTTCAATTAGTTAAAGTCTAGGTTTCAGCTCAGCAGCACAAATGCAAGAATCCTCATTTCCTCAATCATCCTGCTAACTTTTCAGAGCAGATACCTGTCAGCTTTTCCAGGTTTCAGCTCAGGAAGCAAAACCTTTAACTGTGGCTGTATCTCCACGGTTCCTCTGGTTACACATTGCCAGGGTCTCTTCACAACAGTGCCACAGTCTCTTCCCCTTCCCTCCACTACTCTCAACTAGGGTCTTGTTCTACAGTATGGAAAGCATTCTCTCTTTAATATTAGTCAGTAGATGATTCACAAGACCATGTGTCCACAGTTAAGGTAGCTGGAGGCCAGCAGGGCTAACATAATGGTTAGAAAAACCAGCTTTTAAACTAACACCACAATGTCAAAATCAGTAAAACATTCATATTATTGGTTAAATAACTATTCTAAACTTCTCATTGTTTTATGATGATCCTGCATGCTGTTTTAAATTCTTACATAAACTAGAACTTATTTTATGGGCAATGTCTTTAACATGATAGTATTAATTTCCAAGTTTATGTACTCTTGAGCTGTAATGGCTTAGTGGTAAGGAATTTTACTGCCAATGTAAAGGTGTGTGGTTCTATTCCACCAGCTACTATGCAGTTGAAGGATGGATAATCTCCTCCTTATAATTTATGGCCTCTGAAAACCAGGTGGAGGGTCACGTGTGGGTCAGTTCTGACTCAATAAAATCTATCATAATAACTGTTTTCTTTATGTTTTCACAATTTATTTCAATATTTGAGATGATCTATATAAAGCTTCCAGCCTAATGTTGAACTATTAGATGGCTCTGATTCCTAACCCACCTTCTTCCACTCCTATTCAAAAAGGTCAAGCACTTGACTGTTAACCCAAAGGGTAGTGGTTTGATCTACTAGTTACTCAGAAAGGGGGTAGCAACCCAAACAACTTGGTAATCTGCTCCTTTAAAGATAAAAGCCTAAGTTTGGCATTTCCTCAAAAAAGCTGAACATAGAAATTCCATATAACTCACATATAAATTCCACCGCTTGGAATATACTCAGAGAAAATTGGAACTGAGACACAAATGGCTTTATTCACCATTCACCACTGCAAGAACAAGGGAACAGCCCAAATGTTCAACCATAATTGAATGGAGTGAGACATTGTGGTACATTCACATGATGGAATACTACGCAGCATGCAGGAGTAATGATTTTGAAAACTACTACACAAGTTGGGAGGGACTGGAGAGCATTAGGCTAAGTAAACTAAGTCACTTCCATAGGGATAAATACTGTACAAGATCATTATTGTAGAAAAATAAAGATAACTATTGAAATGTGTATAAGGATCCAGGGGAGGAGGGTAAGAATAGAGAGGCAAGAACAGGCAGGGAGGAAATTATAGGGTCACAAAATTGGATGAGTAGAGGGAAGGGTGGGTAAAGGAAATGGGAAAGATCCAATGGGGATCTGGAAAGATAGGGCAATGGTTGGGCTTATTTTGGTGTTGATTACTTTTGTAAAATATAATGAATGGTAGTGATTATGTAAAACACACTGTGAATGAAGATTGTGTGTAAAAAATTTATACAGACTTTGTAAGCAAACCAGTATAAAAGAAAAATTTATTTCTTTTTAAAAAGATGAAAGCCTAGTAAATCTACTTTTCTCATAGGGTCCCTTTGGGTCTGAATTTGCATGAATGCACATCTAACAATAATGTTATAATGATGAGAAACTTGACATTATTCAACTTGACTGCTGACCCTATTGCTAATATTTATTTCAAAAAGTTATTGATTGCTTTCAAACTGTAATAGCCTCTTAATTTTATCATGATTATTTGCAAAGTATGCAAATATGTATCTTTGGTGAAGCTATAAATTCCTTAGTAAAATAATGATGCAAAACAATAAATGTAAGAACACTTAATCATGTCTCATACTTAAGACCTATACCATCATGACTACTTTTCTATTCTACAGAAAAAATAATAGAAATTTGGTTGAATTTTTTTAAGAGATTTTTTTTTCTCCCCTTTTCTTTTTTTCTAAGTTAGTCTGTCTCCTTCTCACTGTCAACAGAACAGTGTCATAGCTAACCCTCTAACACATTTGCAATGTTGCCGAATATGACATAAAAGGAGATTGCCTATTTTTCTCTAGCAAAGCTACTGGTGAATTTGAGCTACCAGGGAGGCTCAGTCTTTAGGTTAACAATGCGACTCCCTGTGGACTTATTCTCTGGAAACATGTCATAGTATATAGTAGCCTCTGATGGTAAGATGTGCCTAAAAAGGCCATAGTCTTTTCAATCACTTGCTATACATCTGAGAACTAGGCGATGAGTAAGGATTTGAGCTATGATTTTGGAGAAGAAAACTGAATATCCCATAGACTGTCCAAAAGAACAAGCAGTTATGTCTTGAAGAAGATGCAGCCACGGTGCTCCTTGGAGGCAAAAATGATAAAACTTTATGTCGCATATTTTGGGAATGTTGCTAGAGGAAGTTATTCCTTGGAGAGTGAAATTATACTTGGAAAGATGATGCAGTGTTAGTTTAAAAGATGGGTTTTGGTTTTATTTTGTTTTGTTTTTTCCATAGCCATTATATTAGCCCCTACTAGTTTCTAGCTACCTAACTGTAGACATGTGGTCTTAAAAATCATCGATAGCTGTGGAACTAATATAAGAGAGAAAGTTCTTCCCTCGCTAAGCAACAAGATTAGAAGGAGACTGAAGCATGACTCTGGTGGCAAGTCTTTAGTGATGGTGGTAGAAGGATTGTGGTATTGCTATGAATAAACTGTGGCAAGGTGTAACCATTAGATCCCTGAGATAAAATCCACAGTTAAAAGTTTTGCTATTATAGGTGAATAATGGAATGGAAAGCTGCCTGCTGAACAGAACTTAGAACTTGAACTAATTGAGGATTTGTGCCTTGGAACTTCTGGGCTAAACCTTGGACTTGAATTGGGTAATATTCTTTGCAATCTCCACTCTTCAACTTACTTCTCTAATACAGTCCACTCTCAGTACCAGAGTCTGTGAGTCAACAATGTATAAATGAACATCTTGCTGCTATTGAGGCTCTCAAGGTACCACAAGGCTGGACCACAGGCTTTTCATCTGTTTTCTGCACTGGGATGGTGTGAGGCTATGCTGACCTCACACCCTCAGTCCCTTTCAAAGAGACACTCACAGCCCTATAATTCCATTCCGTATTTTCTGCTCTTTAGAGCGGTGAAGAGTTGACAAAGGAGAGGAAGACCCTCAACCAGGTAGATTGGCCTGATGACTGCTGCAAAAGGGCTCTTGTGTGTCAGGAAGTGTGAGGATGGTGCATTACAGGCCTAGGTTCAGATCTTTAGTTCATAGAGTTGCTGTGAGTAATACTCAACTCAACGGCACATAACAACAACAACAGCAGCATGGATAACATGAAGATTGAGCTGCATAGGTTAAAATTGGTAAAGTTGTGCATCAAGGTTGTATTTTCCTTTCTCCATACCTATTCAATATGTGTACTGAACAAATCATTCTAGAATCTGGAGTGTGTGAAGAAGAATGTGGCATCAGGATAAAAAGAAGATTAATCAACAACCTGCATTATACAATTGGCAGAATCTTGCTCTCTGAAAGTAAGGAAGACTTGAAATGCTTGTTGCAGAATGGTAAGGACTACAGTCATCAATAGGGATTGCATCTCAACATCAAGGAGACAAAAATCTTCACCGCTGGACTGAGAAGCAATATCATGATGGAGAAAAGATCAAAACTGTCAACGATTTCATCTTATTTGAAGCCACAACCAACACTTTTGGTACCACTCATCAGTAGGTCAAGAGACATACTGCCTTGCTAAAATCCAGTCAAGAACCTTTCTAAATTACTGAGGAGCAATGGTGTTAGTTTAAAGACTAAGGGGTATCTTGTCTTTTCAATAATTTTCTATGTATCTGAGAGCTGAGCAGTGAATAAAGATGTCAGAAGAATTGATGCCTTTGAGTTATGGTGGTGGAGAAGAGACGAGATAACCCATAGACTGCCTAAAGAACAAATTGATATTTCTTGGAAAAAGAGCATCCAGAATATTCCTTGGAGGCAAGGATTTAAAGATTCATCTCACATACTTTGAACATATCACTAGGAGAGGGTATTCCTTGGTAAATGACATCATGTTAGGAAAGGTTGAAGATCAGCAAAGGAGAGTGAGACCCTCAATGAGATGGATTAACACAGTGACTGCAGCAATGAGCTCAAGTGTATCAGAAATGAGGAGGATGGCACATGCTAGGACAGGGCTCAGAACTGTTGCTCATAGGTTAGCTATGAGTCATACTAGACTCAACGGCATTTAACAATAACAAAGGTATTCTGGAGTGGGTTTTGAAGGCATGGAATGACTTGTTAGGACCTTGGGCATTGTGGTCAGCAGACTCTGTTTGCCGGAGCACTGAATCATCATACAGTCTGAAGTCTTATCTGAATGACTGAAATGACTGTCTAATTTTGAGAAAAATAGTGAAAGAAGAAAATCCTAATGAGATATCAATGGAGCAGCATATTGGGATTTTAAAGTGTCAGGACATTTCGATTCAGGCAGGTCTCAACAAACGAAGTAGATAGAAGTTTAATAACGGGTGAAATAAGAAGCATCGAGTGGATATAATTGGAACTTTCCTTTCATTAGTTATCTCTAGTTTCCTTCTCTTTCTAGCACTCCTGCAAATGCCTCCCTTCATTCTGGGATACACATTCCTGAGCTGAATGTCAACAGAAGAAGTGTTTGGAGGGTCATATGTCAGAATGACAATGATCATAGCACCTCACATCCTAGGTTTTTTATGGTATTAAGTACATGCAGTTCTATTAGAGAAGAACTTGCCTGTAATTTGTGCTCTGTGTCCTTATTGACATTTCAGTTTTCAACTAGGATCTGTGTGTATTTCAAAAGAGAGAAATTTTATGCTGTGTTTTTCTCAGGAGGTTAGCATTTTTATTATTTCAGTGTATTTATACTTTAGTTTCTGGCAAAAATATGCATATGTGCAGTAGTTTTCAGGCTGCTGTTTATTTCTTTACCTTCCAGAATATTTCAGGTCAGATTCCTATTAATCAAAAATTTCTTCAGGAATATGCTATAATGTTAACCAGGTGTACTTTACAAGCAATGTGGTATATACTTTTTAAAAATGCAAAAATTATTTTAAAAATGAGAGCACTGGATCACTTTTCAAAAGTAGGCTTGACAAAACTCCATTGAGAGGTTTACTTGATTGGAAAAATGTAGCCGTTGGAGTAGATTGGCTATTAAAAGACTGTAGACACCCACAGGAAACAATTTTGCAAGGAAGGAAATAGTGCTCATCATTGGATTAACAGCCAGCAAATTGATCAATCAGAAAAATGTGCACCCTCCATTACTATTGAAACTCTTAATGTGTGTTGAAATGCATATGGGAAGATAAGCTTCAGTAAGTCTATATAATAACTTCTTGAACATGAAAACTATTTTACTGAAATACAAGTGTCATTTAAAGAGAAAGGTAATTCTCTTATGCCTCTCGCCATGCATTTCTTTGTAGCTCAATACATCTCTTACTAGGCATTTACATGTTCTTCCAGCATATTCTATGGCAGCAGAAAAAGAAGTTGCTTTTTAAATCCTACAGTCATTTAGAGAAAATAATTAATGATGTTCTTTACAATTAAAGGCTAAAGGATCACGTTAATCACTTCTTTTTCATTGTTTTATCTTTTCAAGTTTTTTGCCTTTCATCTAGTTACAGAAATTGATACCTTTTTGTTCTTGATTACTTATTTTTTTCCCATCAGGGTGTGTAATATAACATCATTCAAATATTAGTACAAAATGTAACGAAGCATATGTAAATATTTTACACTTATTTTGATGACTATTTTTTTAAAAAGAGAAACCTATTTTGACACTTTTTTCTTTGAAAGATTAACGTTGTAATCTCTCAGCCTGTGTGATAGGTACCACGAATTTTCAGCAGTTGTTCTGGTTGTTGTTAATCAAGTGCTGCTAACTATGGCTTCTAAATACCTTCTAAATAATGCTACATTTTCCTGTGCTATTCTCAAAATCTTCACCCTGCTCAAGATCATTTTTATAGTCACAATGTCAATCAAAGTCTGAAGGTTTTCCTCTCTTTTACTGACCTACTTTTCATTGCAAGTTTGTGCAAGAACTGATGCCTCCTGACAACAAGGCCAAAGTGTGTGAAAATCCATTTCACCATCATTTTCTCTAAGAAGAACCCTGGTTTTACTTCGTCTAGGACAGGTTGTTGGAACTTTTTGGCAGTCCATAGTGCATACACTTTGTCTAACCTACTATTCAAGGGCATCAATTTGTCTTCAATCATAATAGGAAAGAATTACATAATTTGCATTCTAAATACTTTTGATAACGAAGGATGTTGTCGTTGTTATGTGCCATTGAGTTAACTGTGTTGTGTAGCGACCCTATGTACAACAGCCCTAAACCCTGCTCTATCCTGTGCCAACCTTATTGTCTCTGACACACCTACCATCATTACCCCAGTCTCTGAATCAATTCATCTCATCGAGGATCTTCCTCTCCTTCTCTGTCCCACTACCCTGCCAAGCATGACGTCCCTCTCCAAGAACTGGTCCCTCCTTGCAACATTTCTAAAAGTATGTCAGATGAAGCTTCAGAATTCTTGCCTCCAAGGAGCAGTTTAACCCTAGTTTAACCCTCTCCAGGACAAACCTATTTCTTCTCATAGCAGTCTATTCAGTACTTTTCTCCAACACCATAGCTCAAAGGTATAACTCTCATTCTATCATGCCTAGTCATAATCCAGCTCTCTGATGCATAGCAAGTGATTACAAAGACTATTGCCAAAAAAAAAAAGACTCTTGCATTGGGAAGTCTGTTTTCAGAGACCTCTCTAAAGTACTGAAGAACAATGATGTCAGCCTGGAGACCCAGGTGTGCCTGATACATGCCATGGTCTTTGTAATTACTTACTATGCATCAATGAAGGATAGAGCATATATAATCATAGGTGCGAGTAACAATATAAACCAGGAAGGTTTTAGAGAATCAGTACTATAGGCTGCTATGTTGTAAGACTGATAAAATTATCAAAGATTCCCTCATGTATAAAAACATACTCCTTTACAGTATACTTCATTAGCATCATTTTAAAAACAATATAATCACTGCATATCCCTGGTTAATAAAAATGATGTGATATTATGTAGAAATCGAAATATTTTGTAACTTTCCCTCCAGCAGGTTTTCAGAGGCAGTATATTGCATCAGAGGATGCTGCCCATCCTTCTCCTGTGGAACAGTTGGTGACTTGAACCACATACCTTTGAGACTGCAGCACAGCTATTTACCACTAGGCCAGCAGAGCTATGTGATTAATGTATTGGATTGAACAATAACACCTTTAAAGGCATACAAAATCTTTTCTCACTGGTAATTGTTAAATATGGTATGGCTTCAGGGTCTTTGGGCTGATGCAGCACAAATTATCTCTGAGTGACGGTGGCGCTCAATCCAACTGACCAGGCAACAAGGTTGGATTCAGGATCTGCTAGTTTATTAAAGGGGATGAATAAAAAGATGGACATCAAAACAAGACTAGCCATCTCTTTATTCTTCACATTGTAGACTTATCTAGAATCCCTACTAGTGTAGTAGTTAAAAGCTCAGTTGCTAACAAAACAAAGACAGTTCAAACCTAGGGATAAGACAAAGATGTAACAGTTTGCTTCAATAAATATCATAGTCTTGAGAACTCCACAGCGTGGTTATACTCTGCCCCATAAGATTACTAGGAATCAGCATCAGCTCTGTGAGAGTGGGTGTGGGATTTTTTTTTTTTTGTTTGTAAACTTACCTAAGAAATAAAAAATGCTAAGAATTTTTTAAAATAAATTTTTATTTTATATTGGTTTGCTTACCAAGTTCACATACATAGTGTTTCACACTATCCTTCATTCATACTGTGTTATAATTGGAAGGATATTGAAGAGCACTTACTTGAAATTACTAATTTTGTAGATAATTAATGAGACACAAAATGGATGATTTGGCCAACATTAAACAGTTTAAAGAAATGTTTTAATTGGCTTCTCAGATAGAAAATATCAGATTTTGAAAAATGAACATGAAAAATTATCCCACATTCAATTATGAGTTAACAGGAATATGTTAGAAGTGGGAGCAAATACAAGTAAAACTATCTAAAGGATTTTTAAATTGAACATTTGTACATTTATAAAATAAAAATACTCATTGCATACTCATAATTTGAATTTTAGGACCAAAACACTATTTCTATTATTCTGAAGAATTAAATATGCTGTCATAACAAAATTTAGTACCTAAAATATGTTTTTAAATTTAGTACAGTTTTTAATGGCTTTAACCTTCAATATTTTCTCCCAACCTTTGCTCACAGTCGCTATTTCACATCTGGATTTGTTGGCACTTTTCCCTCATCCCCACAGGTTACTGAGGCCATAAAAGAGAAAGGAATTGAAGAACTAGCTAATTAGATGCATCGTAAGAAAAGGAAAAAGAGGAAGCCTATGGCTTCCAAAAGAAGTCCAAAAGTCTATGTAAGAAGGAATACATTAAGTGGGATGATTAATGTTTTTAATTATTGCTAAGATTTGTAGATTTGGAAAATCCTCGAAGTTGCTATAGAATTCCACGTCCGTATAATATTTTCCAGCAGAATAATTCATGTTAAGGAATCAGATGTAGCCTGGACAGAAAGTTGGTCATAATTCTATTACTTCTTTGAGTAATATATCATATTACAATAATATTACTACTTTGATGTAATATCCCTTTGATTGGATGGCCCTTTGATGAATACTATCTTGTAAATATTATTTAGTGCTAAGAATGGTGGATAGCTTGAGATGGCATACATAAGGGGGATTGAATTAGAACATATTTTAACTATGATTTACTATGATTGTTATGATCTTACTTTCTCATATAATACAAAGCCATCTATATCGTAATCACATGATGCTTATCAAAATCCCTAAATCACATCATTTTAGAGTGAAAGAGTGTCATGAGGTACTTAATTTTGTGTTGTTGTTTGTTAGGAAGTGTTTTGCCAAATACAGCCAGAAATGCACAATCTGGAGAGGATAAAATTGATGAATGATTATTTATCTTCTATTACTTATGAAAATAGGTTAATTTCTCTTTATTTCACAAATCACAAGTAATTAATTATTGTTCAGAAGTGTATTTCTAAAAAGAGTCCTTTAATTCTTCATCTTTAAGATATTTAGTACAAAAAATAAAATGTAAAATCATAACTTCAGTTTTTAAAAAACCCTTACATTTGATAACATCAATTTATAAAAATTCCAAAGTTATATTTGTTTACTTAAATTTGCATACATACATTGTTTTCTTTAAATAAGCTCTTTCATTCTAAAAAAAGGTATTTTTTTCTGTAGATTTAAATGCAAAATATAGAAGATATTGTCTAGAAAATAGACTTTTGGAAAATCTCATTATTGTTAAGTATAAGGTTCTAATTGTGCTTCATTTTTTAATTTGCCTTCTATATACATATTATTCAATGCTTGAAAATGCAAGAAATGTGAAAATGGAGAGGTGATAGTTCAGGGAGATTCATGCTAAGAAGTTTCTGGTTGTCACGATTAAAAATTTTCCACCCATTATGTGAATCCTATTGATCATTGCAGGAAGCAGAAAAGTGTGCTGCTCATTGATTTTCTGTGGCTACTGAATGCATTAGGCTTGACACATTTGATGGGTAGGCAAGTTTTCAAAGGAAGCTCAGTTAAGCTAATCTTAGTTCAGAGGAATAGTCACAATGGAATAAGAAACTTTGTAATTGCAAGAGCAAATAGAAGAGTCAGAGGACTATATTATGAGCTATATCAGCATGAAAATTAGACATGAGCCTTCCCAAGAGACTACAGCAAAACACATGAAGGCTTTGAAGCTGTTTTTCACAAATGTAGCAATTACTGGATAAATTGAGTTTTAGCTTTTCACCCTTAGTCAAGATGATGAATGCAAAGCAATTAGTTCTTGTCCATTTTTAGCTAAGAGGGTTATCAGAATTCCATCAAGTTGATAAAAAGTATTACTGGAAATATTAAAAAATAGAATCTTACAAGTGAAAGTGATGGCACAGCTACTGCATATAAACTTGGTATTTCTTGCCAGCACTCTATTTCAGATTCTTTTCACTATTATCCATCTTACAATTTTTCATCAATAAGTGGTATCAAACTACTGAATCAGTAAGAATAATATAAAATACAAATCATAAAGAATTACACTATTCTGAGAATTAACTCTCACTTAAAAACTAAACCCAGAGAATATAGTTTTATATCTTTGTTGGACACTTAGGTATTGTTTCATATAGTGCCAGATTACAAGGTTACTTCTCAATAGTATAGGATGGTGTCAAAACGTTATGTACAGTTTTCCACTACATTAAGCATGGAGGCATTGTGAATCTTCACATCAGCTGAAGATTAATTAAATTAGAGTAAACAAAGTGATCTTCTACGCCCACAAACAAACATTGTCTATTTGGCGATCAGCTTTCTGATTTTTTTTTCCAGGCCATTTAGCATACAACAGCACAGTTTAAACATATAAATAACTGAAGACATGTAGATTCTGAATATAATTTGCCAATGTAATGAAACCCAAGAAAGAAATCATCGCATTTCCTGGGCACAACAGTTTGGGAAAGTTGTTCTTTAAAAATTATCAACACTATGTGGCATATCTGAATTTTTGAACAACTCTTTTGCTACTTGATAAATGATTAAACTGTTTCAAGACTGAATTTTTTAAAATACTATAACAAATATAGGGTGCACAGCTGGCCTAGTGGCAAAAAGCTGCACTGCAATCTCAAAAGCATGCAATTTGAATCCACCAGCTGCTCTGTGGGAGAAGGATGGGCAATTTCCTCCTGTGTGATTAACTGCCTCTGAAAACCCGCTGGAGGGTCAGCCGTGGGTCAGTTCTGACTCGACAGTACAAAACAACAACTTCATAACAAATATTTTATTAATATTGCAATATTTATTTCAAACTAGAGAATTTATGTTTATAAAATCTATGATCCATTCAGTTCTAAGTGTTGTTGATCACTTTGCTTAAATAATTCGTTAAGGGAAGAAACTTCTATCTCTATTCTTTTTGTTTCTGTATCTAGATATGTAGACATACAGAAGGTGTGTAGAAGCTACAGATAGCTTTAGGTGTTGTTAACCCAAAGTCACCTAGTTCGAATCCACCAGCTACTCTGCAAGGTAAAACTGGGCATTCTCCTCCATGTGATTGTACTGCCTCTGAAACCCAGTGGAGGGTCAGCTCTAAGTTAGTTCTGACTCAATGGTAAATAACAATAACAACAAGAATGATAACAGATGTCAGCTTAAAGACCAAGGAGTGCTTGATGGAAGCCTTGGTACTTTCCACAGCTCTGTATCCATCTGAGAGTAGGACAATGACTTTAAAAGGCATAAAAAGAGGAAAAAGAAGAGAAATCTCCTCCTATACAATTTATTGTTTTGAAAACATGCTGTAGGTTCAGTTATGAGTTGGTTCTGACTCCATGCTGTTCAACAAAAACAATTTCATGAATAAATCCCACATTCATGAGCACAAGTTCTAAACACAGTGAGTCCTTAGTGGTCATTGAAACTGATTATTGGACCCAGTAACAAAACAGTAAAAGCCTTAAGAGGATGTTAGAATTGAAAACAGTTAGATGAGAGCACATAGTGCATGCATCACTTCATACGGATGGGTTTGGTATTGTGGGTACTATTGCTTTCAACAGCAATAATTATATCTACTCCAAACAAAAATCAAAAGGTAGAAAAAAATCAATTGAGAAAAAAAAATTGTCATTGACCTCTTGGTTTATAAAGAATAGAAGTTAGAGCAATTTAAGTTAGTGGGAATGACAGAAAATTGACACTGTGATGTGCAAAAAATGTTTAGAAGACAGAAAAGCCTGCTTTAAGATGAGTAAGACAAGAAAGGATACACCAATACAAAGAAAGGCTAAGGCCACACAATATGAAGTATTTGAAAGCCAAGCTATAAAACTAATGCTTTATTTTTATAGCCTTTATGGATGATATAAAAGAATATGGGGTTAGGTGGAGAAAAACACATGTTGCAACAAAATTTGTACAGAAACAAGTGAGAGAATAGTGAGTCATTTGGACAAAAATTGCAATCTAGATTTTTACATTGGCTTTATATTACTATTTTTCATATTTCTAAGTTATTTTCATAACGGAATTCTTGTGGTACATGCGCAGTAGAGATTGCCTTCTAGTAGCTACAGAGAGTTGATTTCCTTACCAAACAAATCAAGACTCATCCACTAACAGGCAGCAGAATGTAGACAAGAGAAAAGCAGTGGATAGAAAGAATAAGACAATTTAGGTTGAAAAAAGAATGTTGTTTTCATTGTTGTTGTTATGTGCTGTTGAATCACTTGTGACTCATAGTTACCTATATACAACAGCTCTGAAGCGTGCCCTGTCCTCAGCCAGTCTCTGACTCCCACACACCTAACCCTATTGCCCTAGTCACTGTATTAATTCATCTCATCAAAGGTGTTCCACTCCTGTACTGTCCTTCAACCCTTCTGTGCATATGTCCTTCTCCAAGGATTGATCCCTCCTGACCACATGCCAAAGTGTGTGAGATGGAGCTTCAAAATCCTAGCTTCCAAGGAGAATCTTGGTTTCACTTTCTCCAAGACATATTTGTCTTCTTGGAGGTCCATGGGATGGATGTTCAAGACTCCTCTCCAGCACCACAACTAAAAGGCATCAATTCTTCTATCATCTATAGTCACTTTCCAGCTCTCTGATGCATAACAAGTAATTGTGAAGACTATGGCCTGGATCAGGTGTATCTTAGTCTCTAGACTGACTGACATTGTTGCTTTGAAGCAAACCTGATTACTTTAAAGTTTACAGATCCCCAAAGAGAGAATAACCTGATCCATTAACACACTAACACTTGAGGCACAAGCACAGGCACCAATTTGCCTTTAGCATAGCCATGGAAAGAATTAAAATACTCAAGAGAATAAACTTTTCTATAAAGGGTTACCATTTTCTTAAGCTTAGTATCATAAGAAAAACATACCTTTGAACAGTATTAAAGATTTCTTAATAAGAATTAACTGTAATAAGTTGTTGTTGTTGTTTGCCATCTACTTCATACAGACCCATAGCTGACCTTCTGGCAGGTTTTCAGAGTCATGGGAGGAACCTGACCATCCTTCTGCAGAGCAGCTGCCGGACTCATGCTAAGTCCCTTTGGTCTTGCAGCACACCTTCTTCCCACTAGGCCACCAGCCATAAAAAAAATACTTTTAAACCAATAAAGTGCTAAGAAATGTTTACATGTCCCTTTGTTTTTCTTCTAAAACCAAACAATGCAACATTCTTCAAGTGGATTGCCACGCACAGGGACCATGCGTTGGTTTCTGAGCCTGCACATCTTAACAGAAGCAAGCCATCTCATTAGTCTCTTTGGGAGACACTCATGGATTCAAACTGCTAACCTTTCAATTAGCAGCTCCACGTGAGACCCATTACTTTGTACCAGTCTCTGTATGCTCGGAATATTCTGATTTTTTTTTAATTCTCTCCCTAACTTAGTCATGTTCACTTAAAAGGATATTTTCATAGAATTTATGTCTGTAATAGCACCTCAACACCCTTCTCTCCTTTCTTTCCTGTCGGTGTCAAAAATCATTAGGAGGCAATTATGGTGATAAGTACTGTGACAGAGACAACTGAGAGAAGATATAAATGAAGAAAGATGATTCTTAGCCAGTAGGGTGCAATCTAAATGACCTCCTAACAGGCTTCTAAAAGATATAGGAAAGAACAGTATAATATTATTGCTCTGATAGTTTTAGGTTTTTGAATTTTAGATTTATTTCGTTTTCTTAAATGTTGTTGACACCCCAAAGGTTAATTACTGGAAACACTGTGCGATGGCTACATATTTTTACCTAAATGAGCAAATTCAGCTAGACCAGCTTTCAAAAATACACACCTTATTCATGTATCTTTGCTAAAAAGGAGGGAGGGAGCATAACAAGCACAACAATTCCAGTTTCTTTCGTTCATTACATGACAAAGCACTATCTGGTCAGTCTATTCAACGATTTTGGTGCAAAAGTTCTTAGCAACACTAGAGAGATGATAACTACTGTCTTTTAAATCATCTTACCTGATTAGGTTACCCTTCACATTTACAGAGGGAGCTCAGGTGGTCAAGCCCTTAGGGAGTTCCACTGGTACTCTTTGGGTGGTCTGAATTCACTAGCTGCTCCTGGGGAGAAAGATGGGCAATCAATGAGACTTAGAGCCTCCCAGAGCCTCACTGGAGAACCACCTATAAGGTCGTTCAAACACCACAGCTATGAGTTTGAGCTTTTAAAAAGAATTTATTTGCATTTTACTGAGACCTCTCCATTTATATAAATAATCTTGTATACAGGAGGCTTGTGGAGCTTAGAATTAATAAGGTTAAAATTTAGTAATAAGATAAATGACATAAAATACCCAAGCTACCAATTGGAGGCAACTGATATTACCTAAGAATTATAAATTCTTCTAAGGAGAAAGAAGAGATTTACTAGTCTAGTCACTGAGGAAGACCAATCATAGCTATCCAGGCTATCATCCTGCATTTTCCTGTCTTTTGTCAAAAAGTATATCTTCCAGTCTGAAATCACTAAATTTTCTCCTTGGAAAACTCAAATCTTTTCTACAAGTGCCAAGCATTCCTGTTCCTGTTAAAAAGATGGGTTTAATACTTTTAATGGCATAGAGATAGTTATTTGAAGCAAAGTAGAGTTACATGAAAGATAAAATGTGTTAGTACTGCTTACTACCAGCTCTTACTTTCTTAACTGTACAGTAGAAATATTTTCATTTTCAAGACAAATTTCAATATGTTTCTGAACATTATGATTGCTGTTGTTGTTATGTGACATAGAGTTGGAATCAATTCATAACTGACTCTCTAGTGTCTTTTCAGAGGCTGTAAATAGCATGGGAGGAGATTTTCCATCTTTCTCCTGAAGATTTGAATAGTGTTTTGGAGAATAAAGGACAGGTAGTTCTAGAAAATTTTGATACATAATAAAATTTTTAGTAACTTTTTCTTTCTGGATACATTTTCTCATATTACTTAAACACTGTTTTTATTCAAGTTACTGGACTGAATTGATTTTCTTCTAGTTCTGTTCTTTGTGACCAATCCTTGGAGAAGGACATCATGATTGGAAGAATGGAAGGTCAGCACAGGAGAGTAAAACCCCCAATGAGATGGATTGACACAGTAACTGGTGTAATGGGGATAGGTGTATTAGAGTCAGTGAGAGTGGCTCAGGAATAGGAAGGGTTCAGAGCTAGTGCACATAGGGTTGCTATGAGTAGTGGGTGACTTGATGGCACATAGCTTCCATCATGGAAATTGGAAGAAATTGGAGGCAGGAATTATGCACTCTGTCAAAGCAAAAAGATATATGATTGTGTTCTGCAAGGGCCTAAAGTTACAGTGACAAGTATGACATTTGGTCTTCAGTTACAGATATTGCTATTTATGGAAATGCTATGTTGGGCAAATTGCTTTGGAATCAAAAATCAACTCACAGCTGCCCCTGAATAAGGTTTTCAGAGGCTGCAAATTGCATGGACGGAGATTTCCCATCTTTCTTCTAAGGAGCTGAGTTGCTACCTTCGGCTTAGTGCAATCCCCCATGGACTAGCCATCTGTGTTTCTTATTGGGATGCAACTCCCTATTAAACTACAAAACTCTTAATTCTCTGCCATTGAGCTAAAGCCCACTCATAGCTGACCCTCCCAGTGGGTTTTCAGAGGTTTTGGCTCTTCTTTCTCCTGTGGAGCAGCAACTGAATTCAAACTGCTTGCCTTTGGGTTGGCAGTGCAACTCCTTACCCACTAGGCCACCAGAACCCCCTCCATCCAAAACATTTTCTTGACTATTGATGATGTATTGATGATACACCTAGCTAGACAGGTTATTTTACTAAGTCAACATATCATGGAAATTCTGCATGCTTTTTCTTTTTTTCTTTTCTTTGAGGTTCCCATCAAGGGCTCTGGACATAAATAGCTCTGGCTCCTTCAGGATATGCATTTCAGCAGTCTTGCTACAATCTAGTTAGTGAGACAACAAACACAAGTTTACCTTAACTGCAAGTTGAAACTGAGATACCTAATTTTATTTTCATGGTTGGCATTTCAGTATCTGTGATGTTGAGATTTTTAACAATAACTTTTATATCAAAGTCCTGAGAACCACCACCCTTAGCTCTCTGGGGTGTAGTCTCCGGCTGCCTCTACTGCAAACACTGTTAATTGAAAAGGTGCCTGGATTAACCAGAGGGTTGTATCTTTCGGTTGAATGAAAAACTGGGCTAATTTGAGGGATTTTGTTCTGCTGTTAACCTGGCTTAAGACTGTTATTTACTGAACATAGACTTCTGCCTTTTAATATTCTTTGCATTCTCACTCCTCAATCTGTTTCCCAAATAAGACCCTCCACTCTGAGTAAAATGAATTTCTGTAAAGTCTGTATAACTATTTGCAGTAAATATTAAACCCAGTGATTAGTAGAAGTAGGGGCAGCCGAGTTGGGGGTCATGTGTAAGTCATCATATATATAATATGGATGTTGTTGATGAGCTTAGTTTCCCTTTTTGGGGGGGAGGTCAGGCGATTCGGCCTCACATTCGGCCTTTCCGTGCTGCCTTTGCTCCTTTCTCCCTAATACTATATAAATGAAAGCTTTAATGTATTGAGGGCCAATGACGTTTTCAAAGTCTTTAGATAATTTATTTCATCTCTTTAAAAGCTGAATATCAATAGTCTGATTAAGACCTACATGTAAGCGTTACTGTTATTATCTTTTACTGTGTCAGAACTAACTCTCATAGGTGACCTTTCAATGAGTTTGCAGAGGCGGTAAATAGTTCAGGGAGAAATTACCCCTCATTCTCTCATGGAATCAAATGACAAACCTTTGCATTGGCAGCACAACTCCTTACTACTAAGCCACCACAGCTCCCTCACATATGAAGGTAATCAATATTAATCTCAATTTTTAACCATCATTTATATCATTACTCACAGGAAATGACTTTTCATTTTTGGAAGTTTTATGGGTATTGGAATTGATCAAAGGTACATATGAGCAAACAGTTTAATTCATTTTCTATTAAAACCAAAGCACAATTACCTGACTCATGTGGCAGTAAATGTCATCAGAGGAGATGGTCCATCTTTCACTTACATAATAACTAGTGGATCAAACAGCTTGCCTTTCGCATGGCAGTGCAATTCCTTAATAATAGGCCACTAGTAGAAAGTACTTATGGCTCAAACCCACCTACTGCTCTGTGGGAGAAAGATGATCAGTCAACTTCCATGTGATTTACTGCTTTGAAAACCCACTGGATGGCAGCTATGAGTTGGTTCTGACTCGATGGCACCTAATAACAACATTACTAATGATTAGAAAAATCTTATTTCACCCTTTGCATGTCAAAAGGAGCTTTGTTGTTCTGCGGGTAATGACCTGTGCTGCCAACACAAAGGCGCACACAGTTTAAATCCACCAGTTGCTCAACAGAATAAACATGGGCAATCATCCCTTATATAATTACAGCCTCTGAAAACCTGCTGGAACGTCAGCTCTGAGTGGATTCCAAATCAACACACATAACAACAGCATGATTGTCAATCTACTGGTTCTTTCTGGCACAGTGAATTTCTTCCTTAATTCCACTTTTTTTTTTAATGTCTCCAGTATTTTAGGGATTTTTTTTCTCTCCCAGTTCTTTTGGCTTGAGAAATGAAAATATGTTCTTTTGGTATTACAATTC
Organism: Elephantulus edwardii; assembly: GCF_000299155.1. NCBI lineage: Eukaryota > Metazoa > Chordata > Mammalia > Macroscelidea > Macroscelididae > Elephantulus > Elephantulus edwardii. The sequence goes on along the minus strand of NW_006399751.1, from coordinate 19,030,294 downwards.
TTAAGTCTGTGCATGTTTTATTATAACACGTTGTTTTGTTTCTCAATTTTTGTAATATCTTAGTTTTTAATGTTACATTACTCTTCTTTCTAGAGAGAGTTTCAGAGTTTTTTCTGAATCCATTTAGGTCTTCCCCCTTCCCCTTCTTTGATTACTTCTTGTTTTACTTCATGTCTTTTATATCATTTCACAGCTTCCTTGGTCTATGTTTATCAGAGTTCTAGGTATAAAATTGTCTTTTAATTGCTTTCTAAAATAAAATGAGACAGACTCAAAATTATTCTAACTACTAATACAGTGTTTCTCTACTGTCTCCTTTTACAGATCTGGTCAATTTGATTCCTATGTCTTCCATCTGGTAAGGTCCATGGGTATTATTGTTGTGTATTCTTGTAAAAATATATTTTGCACTGAATGTTATTAGTTGTATAAAATTTTGTCAGCGTACATAGGATAACGTGTAACCATAACAACAATATACAGTAGATTAATACAATAATCTAAAGTAAAAGTAGAAACTTTCTTCAGTAAATGATACCTTTTCCCATTGTAACATTTGTTTCCTGATCTTCTATATTGCCGTATAACTCACTGAAATGTTCTTTCTTAATATTTGTTATACCAATTAGGATATACTAACAGTTTTAACAACATGGTAAGCAGAATCAATATGAACGTCTCTAAAGCTCTAAATACTTTACTATAATGGATAAAATAAAATAATAATGGATTGATTTTGAACAAGGAAATGGAAATTGTTGAATTCCACAAATGATAAACCAGTAATAGTTTTGGTTTGGAAGATTCGATGATGTTTAACTAAAATGGTTCAATGGTTCCTGTGTCTGTCACTAATATCTGAAAACTAGTGTCTTCATATATTAGAAGAGTGACATATAAGTATTACTTATAAAAATTCTAACTATTGAAGTAATGTTCCTCCATTAGTTAAAGTATAAGTATAATTTGTCTTAGAATTTAATTGGCTGTCAAGGAGGTTTAGAACATAGTATTGAGTTCTGGATGCAAAAAGTTATCAAATAATTGTATTTTAGATTTTATCTACCATACATTGGATACTTAAAATATTTATTTGAACTGAAGTTAGTTACATGTCAGATTTTAGTCTTAAGCTCTAGAGAGATAATTATATGTTCAAAAAATTAAAATTCTAGATAAACAAGTTTTGTGCTTAAATGTTATTTTATTGGTCCTTAATATTTATTCTAGGAAATACTGTAGATAAACATGTAAAAGCTTAAACAAATTGGCTGCAAATATATGTTGTTTATATAGCACTTTAAAGCTGGAGTGTCTTTTTGGACTGTCCTGTAACTATAGGTAGCTTTTGTAGCTTGCTTCTTAAATGTCATCAAATATCTCTATGGGATCTTTATCACAAAAAACTTTCATACTAATGATTTGTTTTGGATCAATGTTATTATCTCTTAACATAGTAACATATCTTATTTTCTGACTCTTTATGTCTGCTAAATGTAGTGAGAAAAAATAACTTTAAATTTTAATATTAACTGCACTACTAAATATCTTTTGGGTAGGTTTTTTGTTTGTTTGCTTGGTTTGGGTTTTTTCATCTGTCCAGGTAATAATTGTAAAGCGTTTTTTAAACATACATTTGCCTACAAGGAAATAGAAACATATATATTGCTAAATGTGATATGTTCCTTGAATCTACTTAGAATGTAAATACATTGCCAATAATAACTAAATTTAAGTATATAAGATAACACTTTTATTTAGCTAAGTCAGCCTCTGAGATAATAGCCTATTAATACCTAAAATACTTAAAATGTCTTATCTCGCTTCTAATTTGTTTCTTAGAATTGTATATGAGTATTAAAAGTAATATTCTTCTTGCATATTTATATTTTTAAAATACTTAATGAGTGATCTTTTTTTTTAAAAAAAATACCCAAAACAAAAACAAATCATACAAATACCCCAACAGACCAAAGTCCCCAAACCGCTAAATCTTACAGGGGAAGGACACAAATTCTGCCAGGTGAGGTATCTCATCAGTAAACTTAAGTCTTTTTATTATCATGGAAAACACAAGATGAGCAGCAAATTTGCTTAATATCACAGCACCCCCTCCTTTCATCATCTCAGTTCTCTTCCTTTACCCTTTTGACTCTAAAAGAGATAATTCTTTGCTTACTGGGGAAAGTTCTTTTGTCTGGTGGCTAAAACATTCATAGACACCTAAGTAAAGTTAATCAATGGAGACAAGAGGTCAAGAATATGTCTGAGGGAGTAATTGATACCAAACCAGAACTCACTGTTAATTCATCTGAAAAAGGCATGGGATTAGTTTATTTAATAATAAAACAGATTTAGTATTAAATTTGAATTAATT
>NW_006399751.1:19011880-19027817 GCF_000299155.1 Elephantulus edwardii | reverse complement strand
AAGCCACCAGAGCTCCCTAAATTTATATTAATCTTTGAATAAAATCTCAAGCTAAAACTAGAATAAAACAGAATTATGGCATGTAAAACTTTCTAAATATTGTTTCTGAACAAATATGTTGAACATCAATGCAGAAAGTCTAGCGAAAACGTTGAAAAGCTCTGAATCTAACTAGATTTGAATTCTGATATTGTCATTTCTTGGGAACTTGAAATAATACTAACTAAATGATGTTTAATTTCTCATATAAAATGTGTGTATTCTAATCTCTCTCTAGGGAGCTCTGATGGCTTAATGACAAGGAGTTGTGCTTGTCAACCCAAAGGTAGATGGTTAGAATCCACCAGCTGCTTTATGGGAGAAAGATGAACAGTCCCCTCCTGTGTGATTTATAGTCTTTGAAAATCCTCTGGAGAGTCAAATATGAATCAGTTCGGATTCAAAAGTCCATTATAATAACAACACTCTCTTTAGTGATAGTTTAAGAATTAAAGATTTTTTTTCAAAAAATGTGAAAGTCCAGAAAATGAGTTGGAAAGAGAGCTGTATCTATTTTTACTATTATTAATAATTTGTATTTTAATAATAACTTTATTATTTTGTTTCAGTAAGTGACTTTCCTTCACTTATAGACACTGTGTCTACTCTAGAACCTTTACCCTTTAACTATGGATTTGCATCTAGAAAGTAGGTGTACAAAAAAAATAAAAATCATAGCATAATCTTTATTGCTGTCCTTGGAAAATTAAAGTTCTCTGAAGCTAAACTTTATAGCTCATTAATTTCATGTCTTTCTAAAACCTGTTGTAGAATGCCTATAAATTCAAGAGTCAGCACACTGAAATCTAATGTCCTCTAAACATAAGTAAGAACTGTGAACTATTTTAACCAGTGGACATAAACACTCAACAGAGTTCCATTGATTTGATTAAGGTGACTTAGACATTACTTCCTTGTAATGACATTTTCTTTCTTTCTTTAGTCAATTGGTTTTATACATCTATATTGACAATTGCTACAATGTCACAGAGAAGCAGAAGCACTGTCAAGTCCTTTTTCTTTAATTATTATCTTATTAAATTCTATTCCTTGCCAGAGAAGAGTTTGTCTTTGGTGAGAATACATCAGCCGATCTTGAAGACTCTAATGGCAAAATTTAGCAAGCTGCAGTTTTCACAAGCCTGGTTTTAATTGCTTTGGGTAAAACATTCTTCTAAGTGGTGAAGCACTGGTCTGTCCATTTGCTGTATAGAGAGGTAACTCGTGGTTGCTGTGATGTTAAACACTGTGACACTGATGAGTCTATCAGATGCAATATGGTTACCCATGGTGGACAATGTTTGGTGGAGCTCCCCGATTAAAACAGTTTGGGAACCAGGAGTGGCATCCACTTCCAAAATAGCTTGCCTCCTGAAACTTGATGAACTTGGAGAAATGGTGAAAGTTATACAAATGTTCAAGTCTATGAATCATCTATGACTCGAAGACACTTAACAACAACATCAGTTTTCAGAGCTAAAGAGTAAGTTTGTTCTTGAAGAAGATAGGGATTGTGTATTTTCATTGTGGCAATAATGCTAGTTGATGTATTGCATTATGACAGTGATGAATAACCACTGGGTAAATCAGTTTGTCAAATACTAGTAATCTCTATGATGTCACATAAGGCAAATAAAGACTCCTTCTGGCATTAGCACATTATTTTTACTCACTAATTATACTTGTAGTGACAATTTGAATAATTAGAAACTAGCTTATGATTTATGTTTTCTGTTAGTTAATTTGTCATGATAAAAGGTATTTGTAATGAAGAAATCAATTGTACAGAATCCCACCATTCTATCTCCAGCCTCATTTCTGTCACCAAGTCCATGTTTTCTGCCTACTGATCCTTCTTCCCTATTCCCAACTTCAGCATCCCAGTTAACAATTATTCTTAGTTCATCTCGACTGCATATTCAATCAATTTCTGACTGCAAAAGTTGGTAGAAATTTTCTATTTCCTCCTCTTTGGCTCTGGTTGTTTTTCATGTCTTTGAATGATAATGGTATTCACTGAACTTCATTGTATGCAAATAGATATTATCCTGTCATTCACTGTGACATTTTATAATCTATGAAGTTGGCCCTCATTTTTCCTCACCTTTTCAAGGCCTGCATAGTAGATAATATGATTAAAAATATCCCAGGCCAGTCCATCTTTTATCACCAATACCTAGTATGTCAATATAGATGTGTTCCACTTCTTTCTCAACAATCTCTAATATTCCTATTTCCACTGTTTGTCCTGGAGAAGGGTGAAACCAAGCTCTGGAGGCAAGGAGTTTGAAGTTCTGTCTGACATACTTTGGGTATGGTGCAAGGTAGGATCAGTCCTTGAAGAGGGACATCATGCTTGGGAAGATGGAGGAACAACGCAAGACAGGAAGATCCTGCATGAGATGGATTGACTCAGTGACTGTGCTTGTAGGGCTGAGTGTGTCGGAGAGGATGAGGCTGGCACAGGATAGAACAAGGTTCAGGTACTGATTCATAGCTGACTCTCTGGGAGATTTACTGAGTGTATAAATCACATCTTCTTCTCAGAGTAGCAATGGGAATCCCAGAACACTTGATCTTGCTAATGTGAAACCTATACTTGAACCAAGAGGCAGTAGTCAGAATAGAGCAAGGAAACACTGCATGGTTCAAAATTGGGAAGGGTGTTTGCCAGGGATGTGTCCCGTCTCCATACCTTTTCAACTTGTTTGCAGTACAGATTATCCGGGAGGCTGGTCTCTATGAGGAGAAATGTGGCATCAGGATTGGTGGAAGATCTATCAACAATCTGTGTTATGCAGATGACACAACCCTGCTTGCTGAAACTGAGGAGGACCTGAAGCACTTGCTGCAGAGGGTCAAGGACTACAGCCTTCAATATGGATTAAGGTTCAATGTCAAGAAGACAAAGATTCTCACTACTGGACCAATTGGCAGCATCAGGATGGATGGTGAAGAGATTGAGATTGTTCACAGCTTTAGTCGCCTTGGTTCCACAATCAACACTCTTGGCACCAGCAGCCAGGAAATTAAAAGGTGCATTGTCATAGGAAAGTCTGCTGTTAGGGACCTCTCTAAAGTACTCAAGAGCAACGGTGTCTCTCTGGAGACTAAAGTGCATCTGATACAGACCATGAACTTTGCAATCACGTGTTATGCGTCAGAGAGTCGGACAATGACTAGGGAGGATAGAAGGAGAATTGATGCCTTTGAGCTGTGATGCTGGAGAAGAATATTGAGGGTAGCATGGACTTCTAAGAAAACAAACAAATTCATCTTGGAGAGGGTTAAACCGGGCTGCTCCTTGAAGGCAAGGATTCTGAGGCTCCGTCTAACATACTTTGGACATGTTGCAAGGAGAGACTGGTCCTTGGAGAAGGACATCATGCTTGGGAGGCTGGAGGGATGGCGCAGGAGAGGAAGGCCCTCTAGGAGATGGATTGATTCAGTGACTATGGTAATTTGGATGAGTGTGTTTGAGACAGTGAGATTGGCACAGGACAGAACAGAGTTTAGTGCTGTTGTACATAGGGTCGCTATGAGTCCCAAGTGACTCAACGGCACATAGCAACAACAACAACATAAATCACATGGGAAGTAACTGACCTTATTTCTCTTGTCGTGGCTTTGAACCATCCAAAACAGTATAACCTTTGATTTAGCAGCACAATTCCCTACAGTCAACACTACCAGCTCTCCATATTCCAGAAGTAGAACACATATTTAAGTTTTCCTAGGTTGTGTAGCACCATCACTAGAATGAGCTCTGTTTTCATTTTATAGTATTTCATTCAATACTGCTAAAATAAATGAGGATTTCTTTTCTCTATTTCATTATTTGTTCTACTGGCTTTTGTGGCTATTTTTATTTCAAGTTGTTTTTGTTGATGATTGCTTTCAAGTCAAGCACAACTCATAGTGATCCTATGAACAAAAGGCCTGTAGCCTTTCTAGAGCTCTCAACATTTATCAAAGTTCATAGAGTTTCCAGAGGCATATTGTTTAGGAAGTAGATGCCACTCCTGCTTCCATACCTTAGTGAGATCTGGTGGCCTAGTGGGAAGAAACTGCACTGCAATTCCAAAGGCATGTGGTTCAAGGTCACCAGCTGCTCCATGGGAGAAGGATGGGCAGTCTCCTCCCTTGAGATTAACTGCCTCTGAAAACTCTCCACAGGGTCAGCTACACATTGGTTCTGACTCTAAGATATACACATACACATTAATATCTTACAAGTTACATTTGATGTTTGTTGAATGTTGTGTGCCGCAGACAGAATTAACCCATAGCTATTCTTCCGGTGAGTTTTCAGAGGCAATACATTGCACTGGAGGAGACTGACTATTCTTCTGCTGGAGACCAGCTAGTGGGTTCCAATAATGTGTCTTTTAGATTGCAACACAATTTCTTACCACTACACCCCCAGATTTCCCTGTTTGTTGCATAAAAACGTGTTGTTATTAGTTACCATTGAGTTGGCTATGACTCATAGTGACCTTATGAACAATTCTATCCTGTGCCTTTCTCACAATCTCTGAGACATTCAATTTGTGGTGCAGTCAATGACTCAATCTACCTGGTTGAGGGTCTTCCTCTCCTTTGTAGTCCCTCAACCTTTCCAAGCATGATGTCTTTCTCCAAAGGATAGCGTCTCACAGCAACATGCCCAAAGTATGGGTGATGAAGCTTTATCATCTTTGCTTCCAACAAGCACTCTGCACCTTCTTTAAGATGTATTTGGTTGCTCCTTTGGCAATCCACAGCACATACTGTACTCATCTCCAACACCACAGTTCAAAGGCATTACTTTTTCGTCTGTCATTCTTATTTTTACTGTCCAATTCTCTGTTGCATAGCAAATGACTGAAAAGACCATGGCTTGAATCAGGTGCACCTAAGTCCTAAAACTGACAACCATTACTCCTCAATAATTTAGAGACCTTCCTGATTGTAAAATTACTCAGTGAAGTACATTTATTGATCTCCTAACAGTTGGCACTAGAGGTTTTGATTGTGGATCCAAATAAGCTCAAGTTGTTGGCAGTTTTAATTTCCCACCACCCCCATCTATCATTATATTGCCTATTTGCCAGTGGTAAGGATTTTCTTTTCTTTTTTTCTTGATGTTGAGATGCAATCCATGATCTGCTGTAGCAAGTATTTCAAGTCCTCATCATTTTCAGCAAGCAAGTTTATGCCATCTGTATAATAAATCTATTTCTTGATGAGTCTTCTTTCAAAATCCTGATCCCATATTCTTCCTTAGAGAGTCCAGCTTATCAAATGATTTTTTCAGCATCCAAATTGAATAAATAAGGAGAAAGAATACAACCCTGAAACACATTGTTCCCAGTTTTAAGCCATTGAGTGTTTCCTTGCTCTGTTTGTACAACTGTCTTTTGATTGAGGTATACATTTCACGTGAAAACAATTAATTGTTCTGGGATTCCCATTCTTCTCAATGTTAGGCACAATTTGTTATGATATATTACAATCATGTGTCAGCTGACTGGATTTACTAGATTTACCCATCAAGCAGCTGTGGGCTGGAAGTCTTTGTTCCAGTCAACTTGGAGTTGCTGATGTTGAACCCTGTGCCACTGATGTGTCAAATACCATAAGCATTACACATTGTAGGCAGTATTTGGTGGTGCTTCCCAGATTAAGACAGGCTTGGAAGCAGAATTGGCATCCACTTGCTAAACAACAGTTTTTGGAAACTCTATGACCATTAGAAAAATGATGATATTTATAGAACAGGGTTCAGATCTTCCCCCCCCCCAATAGGATCGCCATGAGTTGTGTTTGATTCAACAGGACTTAACAACAACAACAACACAGAGTCAAATACCTTTGCACAGTCTATAAAACACAAAGAGACTTTCTTCTGGTATCCTTTTCTTTTATCCAAGATCCATTTAACATCAACAATAATATCCCTGGAGTCATGGCATCTTCTTATTTTGCTTAAATATCTGGTAGTTTTTTAGTTACAGTTCTAACTATTTTGAATGATCATCAACACTTTCACTTTCATGTGATATTATTTTGTTCAATAATTTCCACATTACGTTGGATCACCTTTATTGGAAATAGAAACAAATAGGAATCTCTTCTAGTCAGCCAGCCAGGTAGCTGTTCTCCACATTTCCTGGCACAGACTGGTGGGCACAACAAGGGTTGCATCTGTCATATTAAACATGTCAGTTGACATCCTATTGATTCCTGGGGCCTTATTTTTGCCAGTGACCTTAGCACATCTTGCACTTCTTCCTTCATTACTATTGGCTCTTGATCATATGGTACTTCCTGAAATCTTTCAGTATTGGCCAATTCTTTTTGGTACAGTGATTCTGTATATTCTCTCCATCTTCTTTTGATGTCTCCTGGATCATTCAAGGTTTTCCTCTGTAGCCTCTACAAGTATTGTGACTAAAACCTGATTTTCAGTTACTTTTCACTTCTTTTAGCTTGGGAAATATTAAACAAGTTCCTCCCTTTTTATTCCCAAGTTTCAGTCTCTACATTTTCTACTTTAATAGTTGGACTTTTGTCCTCGATCTACCTTTTGAAATCCTCTGTTTAAGCTCTTTTATTTCAGCATCTCTTCCTTTTGTTTTAGCTTCTTCATTTTCATTCTGGTTTTCTCTTCCTCCATTGTCTTTGTAGTGGCCATTTGCTTTCTTCATGGATGATATCCTTGATGACATCCACAACTTATCTGGCCTTTGTCGTTGGTGCTCAGAGATTAAAATCTATTCTTAAGAAGATTTTTAAATTTAATTGAGATATACTCAAGATCATTCTTTTGTTCTTGTGAACTTGTTTTCATTTTCTTCAGTTTCAGTTTGAATTTGCACATGAGTTTATGGTCTGTCTACACTCAGTACCTGTCACGGTTTTGACACCTGTGGTTGAGCTGCTCCAATGATTCTTCTAAGATGTAGAGTCAGTCTGATTCTTATGCAGTTCATCTGGTGAGGTTCATGTGTAAAGTTGTCATTTGTGTTCTTTTTAAAATGTCATTTGTAATGAGTAAATCATTGATATTATAAAATTCAGTTGTTCTATTTTTTGCTTAATTTCTGTCAGCAAGTCTGTACTTTCCAACAACCCTTCCCTCATAGTTTCCAACTTTTCCATTTCAATCACCAATTATCATTAATACAACTTGATTGCATGTTTGGCCAATTTCAGTCTGCAAATGTATAAGGATGAAACAATACATTGATGTAATGAGAATGCTAGCTTTCTCACAATAGTTATTTGTACAGTTTTCTCATCTGAAAGACACAGCACTGATTTTCAATAAGCCTATATTTCTGAGATAGTTGAACACTCACATTAAAAATAATACTAAAAATTTAGATCATATTGCTGCATGAAAAAGAAAAAGGAAATGTTAAAAATCTAATACTCTTCAAGGACTGTATTTAAAGTGGTTTTCAATGTGTTTATGGCATTGTAAAAAGGGTACAAGTAACATGAGAGAAGGTGAGTCCAACTTCCTGTAAGAAAAAGCAAGTAGGGCTATTTTCCCAATAGCTATACAAGCTCAGGGTATAGGCTTCAGGCAATATGTACCTCAAGCTCATGGTCTAACAGAGAATCCATTACATTGACTCTCCAGGGGGTTTTGGAGGCTGTAAATTACAAAGATGATTGCCTATCTTTCTCCCAAGAAGAAGCTGATGGATTTAAACTGGCAGAGAGGGGCCATCTTTGGCTTAGCGGAGAACTTCTTTGGACTATGCCATGTTACTAAGTGCCTTTTCTATGTAGTCAATTTGTGACTCTATGTTCAACATGCAAAATACCACCCGTGCTGCACCATCCTCACAAGCATAACTCTGTTTGAGCCCAGTTCTGTAGCCAATGTCTAGCTTTATGAAGGTTTTCCTCTTTTTAATTGACCATCAGCTTTATCAAGCTATACAGGCTCCTGAAAACATCCCAAAAGATGTGAACCATTCTCATTTCTAATGAGAATTCTCATTGTACTTTTGTCAAAAAAGAGTTGTTCCTTCTTCTGGGAATTCCTTATATATTCAGTGTTCTTAACCAACACAATGATTAAATACCTCAATTTTCCAGTCGTTCTTATTAATTGTCTAACTTTTTCATGTGGAAGGCAACCAAAATAACATGATTTGGTCAGGTGCACTGTAGTTCATCTTTAAATGTAGAAATTAAATCTACTGCTGGAAAGTTGATTCAGACTCTGAACAACCCTAAAGACAGATTAGAACTGTCCCATAGAGTTCCCAAGTCAATAAATCTTTACAGAAATAGACTGCTACCTCTTCCAAAACAGAATGGCTAATAGGTTCTAATTACAGGGCTTTTAGTTATTGACAGTTACACCACTGCACCATCAAGGCTTCTTTATTATCTTTATCATAAGTCTATTGCCATAATCACTAAATGGCAATGAGTACTCAATGTAGTGACAAGAAAGTGTTCGCTCATAGAAGCTTCCTTTGGAATTTTAAAGCATTTTACTTCCTAGATCTTCTCTTCAAAATCCAATGTTTTATTAAACTAGAAAATCATTACTAGCTTTGTGTTAACATTTAAAATGAGACCAGAATGAGTAACATCTGTATAACACCGTTGACCGCTCTGAAAAGGATAGTAATAAGAAGTCATGGATTGATTGGGTGTAAATGTGATCATAAAAAGAACAGGCTTACTGGTCTGTTAGGGACTAGTGTCTGGTAGGTACGATGGCCTTTAGTCATTCCTCAAGTCAGAAATAGAACTCACTTCCATGACTCCATTTCCAACCAAACAACATGCGCTTATCTAAGGTGAACAACAACACCAGGAAGATGGGTACTTTATACAAAATCTGAAGAGCACATCTGTCCAGGAATAAAGTTCAGAAGGTAGAAAGGACTAGGAAAGAAAGAGAAAAAGGAAATGGTAAAACCAGGAGGATGTAAGAAGAGTGCTTTTACATTTTAGGAATTGCAATTGCTGTAACAAAACAACATGTGTTTGAATTGTTGAATAGAAAACCAATTTACTCTGTAAAAGTTTGCATAAGTCACAATAAAATATATTTTAAAAAAATATATTTGACAATAAATAGATATATTCTCTTCTAATGTTATTCTTTTCCTTCTGACTTTCTTGATTTCCATATGGAAATAATAATTTGGATAACTCATTTGGATAATCTTTTAACACATAGATTCAATATACTAATCAGGGGTATTTGTTAAGGATTCTGAGACATTTCTCAACAGAAATAGTCTCTTTCCTTTCCTCAAAGTTAAATCTAGTGATTGTTTTATGGTCTTATTAAATCCATCATTGAGCAAAAAAGTAGGAAATAATTTATCCCCCCCTTTGAGAATCATAAAGATATACATTTACAGATAATATTCAATTATTGGGTATTTATTTGAGTCCTTTGTAGTGTTACATATTAAAAAGGACATGCCTAGACAACTTGCCATGAGACAAGGATAAAGATCAATTTAATTCTGTATACCAATGCCAGACAGACCAAAACATAAAATATTTACTTATTTTACATGATATTCAAATGCGAGTTTGAGATCCCAGCTGAAATAATTAATATTGAAGATGTATGCCCCTTGGTTAATCTGCATCATTATGTTTACAAATTAGATAACTTTTAAAAAATTTATTTCTAAATACAAGTCAAATCTTATTGCACAATGCCTGCTACTCAGACTAGATAATTATAATTTATGTGATAATTAAAATGTTCAGATTGGTTTTATTCTCTGCTAGATTGTAATGAAGCTTTATGGGTAGCTGTAATTAACCTCTATGATGTTAATTATGTACATTTAGGCATCTTGCAATAGCTGACCATGCAGTTCTCTTAAAGACACATGAGGCAGGATTACAGAGTTAGAGATAGTACTTAAAGCAATAGTACATAAAATGTGGATAAACAGAGAGTTGTTAAAATGACTTATAGAGGTCATTAATTTTTTTATAGTTATCCATTATTTAGGAGCCCTTATGGCACAATCATTAAGAACTTTTCTGAGAACTGACAGTGGCTATTCAAATGCCTACTATGGAAGCTCTGTTGAAAAAAATTGAATGATCTGTTTCTGTAAAGATTATGGGCAAGAAAGCCCTCTTTAACAGTTCTATTATGACATGAGGTCACTATGAATCAAAATCAACTAGACTTTATGGAGCAACACAGATTATTACTAAATTATTTTCATATTAAGTATATAAAGATCATATAGGAATCAGATCTGTGGAAAGAATTTCTGGGGAAGCTCAATATCAGCTGTGAAAACTGGACAAATTGCTGACTACAGAACAGACCACCAACTACTCATATGTAGCTGAAGCTAAGGAAAATTAAATCAAATTCACAGGAACCAAATTTGACATTGAGTCTATCCCACTCGAATTTCAGAACAGATCTGAGACCTTGAAAGCTAATGAGCAGAGACTAGATGAGCTGTGGGAGGATATAAAAAATATTATTCATGAAGAATGCAAAACGTTGTTACAAAAGGACATTACAAAGAAAGCAGAGGAGGAAGAAAAGACCAAGATGGATGTCAGATAAGAGTGTCTGAATATTGCACTCAAATGCTAAGAAGCCAAAGAAAAAGAGAGAAATCAAGAAGTCACGGTGGTCAAGACAGTGTGGTACTGGTACAATGACAGACACATAGATTAATGGAATATAAATGAGAACCCAGAAATCAGTCCATTTACCTACGGTCAACTGATTTTTTACAAGGAGATTAAATCAGTTAAGAGGGGAAACAACAGCCTTTTTAACAAATAGTGTTGTTAAAATTGGAAAACCATCTGCAAAAAACTCAAAAAAGATCCTCACCTCATGCCATGCATATAAACCAACTCAAAGTGCATCAACGACCTAGGACTACAATCAAGGACTATTAACTTCATTAGAGAAAAACTTGGAAGAACCCTAGCAGTCCTAATCTCCACAACTTGAAAAGTCTTCAAAGCATCCAGAAAAATATACAACTAAGAGAGGATAAAATAGATGAATGGGAATTTCTAAGAATCAAATCCCTATGCACATTCGAAAACTTCTCCAATAGGGTAAAGAGTGAAGCCACAGATTGGGAAAAAATATTTGACTATTACATGGCTGATAAGGGACTTACATCTAGAATTTATAGAATACTTGAACACCATAACAAGATAAAGATAAACAACTCAGTTGCAAAATGGGCACAGGACATGAACAGACATTTCACCAAAGAGGACATTCAGATGTCAAACACATGAAGAAATGATCAAAATCCCTAGCTCTAAAAGAGATGAAAATCAAAACAACTATCTCACCCTAATAAAAATTAAAAAAAAATTTAACAGAGCAGTAAGCAACAAGTGCTGGTAAGGTTGTGGAGAAACTGAAACCCTTATTCACTGTTGTTGGGAGTGTAAAATAGTGCAACCACTATGGAAGGCAGCATGGTGCTTTCTCAAAAAGTTGGAAATAGAGATACCATTTGACTCAGCAATTCCACTACTGGGAATATACCCTACAGAAATCAGAACTTCTATCCAAGCAGCTATATGCACACCCTTGTTTATTGCTGCTTTGCTCACAATAGCAAAGAGTTGGAAACAGCCCACATGCCCATTAACAAATGAAGGGATGGAGAAGCAGTGGTATATTCACACAATGGAATATTATGCAGCACTGAAAAACAAAGAACTCGTGAAATATTATACACAGTGGGTGACCATGGAGAACATTATGCTGAGTGAAATATCTAAGTCACAAAAAGACAATGTCACTGTTATAGAACAGGACCAATATGGGTGTTGGGGAAAGCTAAGCAAAGAAGGTATAAGTAATGTACAAAACATTGAAACAGATGAGGGAGAGAAGTGTATAAAAGGAACACATGATTAGGTATTATTGGCATGACAAGAGTCCAGAATAAGAGTTGCATAGTAAAGTGGTCGGGTGGTGGGGAACTGTACAATAATGCAAGAACTTTTTTTCCAAAGAAAAAAGTGAACAAGGGGAGAAGGGGGACAGGGAGGAAAATGTGCAAAAATGAATGAATGGAAATCCAAATACTTTATAAACTTTCAACAAAACCTAAAAAAAAAAAACAAAGGGAAAAAAAAGGTGAATAGAAAATTTCAAAGGGCAGAGCAGGAAGACAAAATAAAGTGTTATTATAAAACATGCAAAGAGCTGGAGTCAGAAAATCAAAAGGTTAAATTTGTTTGACATATCTTAAGCTGAAAGAACTGAAGAACAAATTCAAGCCTTGAGTTTCAGAATATTAAATGATCCAGAAAGCTTTAAAGGAAGATGGAAGTATACTGATTCCCTGTACCAAACATGACAGACAAGAAAAAAAATATTCGTGAAGCAATATATGAGCAAGAACCTATGGTGACAAAGGAAGAAGTTCAAGCTGCTCTGAAAGAATTGGCAAAAGACAAGGCTCCAGGACTTTACGGCATATCAATTGACGTATTTCAACTAACAGACGCTTCCCTGGATGCACTCACCAAGTTGTGCCAAGAAACCTGGAGGAACAGCCAGCTGGCCAATTGACTGAAAGAGATCCGTATTTGTTCCCATTCCAAAGAGAGGTGACCCAACAGAGTATGGAAATCATTGAACAATATCATTGATGTTACACACAGCAGCATTCTACTGAAAATTGTCCAAAAATGACTGGAATAGCACATCAACAAAGAACTGCCAGAAGTGCAGACTGGGTTTAGAAGAGACTGTGGTCCTAGGGATATATCTAATGTTAGATGGATTTTGCCTAAAGCAGAGAGTACCAGAGGAATATCTATATTGGTTTCTTTGACTACACAAAGGCATTTGACTGTGTGGATCAAAGAAACTGTGGTTGATTCTGAGAAGAATGGGAATACCAGAACACTTGATCATGCTAATGCAAAACCTATACTAGGACCAGGAGACAGTCGTCAGAACAGAGCAAGGAAACACTGCATGGTTCAAAATTGAGAAAGGTGTATAGCACGGATGTGTCCTAGCTCTAAAATTTGTCAATCTATACACAAAAGAGATCCTCCAGGAGGCTGGGCTCTTTGAGGAGGAATGTGGCATCAGGATTGAAGGAAGACTCATCAACAATCTGCGTTATGCAAATGACAAAATCCTAGTTGCTGAAACTGAAAAATACTTGCTGCAGATGGTCAAGGACTCTAGCCTTAGTTATAGATTGAACTCAACACCAAGAAAACAAAGATTCTCATCACTGGGCTGATGGGCTGCATCATGATAGATGGTGAAGAAAGTGAGACTGTTAACAGATTTAGTTTACTTGGCTCCACAATCAACACTCTTGGTACCAGTGGCCAGGAAACCAAAAGATGTATTACATTGGGAAAGTCTTCTGTCAGGGACCTCTCCAGAGTACTGAAGAACAACAATATCAGCCTGGAGACTAAGATGCACCTGATCTAGGACATTGTCTTCACAATTACTTGCTATGTCAGAAAACTGGACAATAACTAGAAATGATAGGAGAATGAACACCTTTGAGCTGTGGTGCTTGAGAAGAGTATTGAATATACTATGGACCTCTAGGAGAACAAACACGTTTTTCCTAGAAAAGATAAAAGTAAATGCTCCCTGCAGACAAGGATTTTGATGCTTCATCTGACATACTTTGAGCATGCTGCAATGAGTGACCAGTTGTTGGACACAGGCATCATGCTTGGGAAGGTGGAGAGATAGCACAAGAGAGGAAGACCTCAATGAGATGGATTGATTTGGTGACTGGGGTATTTGGGTTAGGTGTGTCAGAGACAATATGTTTGGCGCAACATAGTGCGGGATTCTAAACTGTTATATATAGGTTTGCTATGAGGTACAAGCAACCCAATGACATATAACAACAACAACAACAAAATGTGATCCTATACATCTCCTCTACCAAGACTGATTCAGATTTTTAATATCAAGCTAACTAGATAACCTGCCAAATACATAGCACAATGTCTAACCTGTGTATATCAATCAGAAATGTTCTTGGGGCTTCTAAACACGGGAATTCAATGTACCTGAGCCCAAATGTATTGATAAAGTCTTTAATGGACCTAAGGTTGTATTAGAAGGATATGGAAATGCAGCCGTTAAGGGGACTAGAGTGAAAGTCTGGATGAGAATTGGAAAATATATAAAAAAACCACTATGAAGTAGTCATATCTTCTTTACCTGAATATATGTTTGGTGTGGATATTAAGTCTAATTGGCTAACACTGTCTATTGTATATCGTAAAACAGAGGGCTTTTAAGGCCACTGTTGATCAAACATGCTAAATGGAAACTAACTGGAGCAGAGCCAGGCCACATAGAAGAGCTTGCCTGACTCAAGTATGTTTTTATTGTTGAAGATTTGTGCTAACCTGGGTAATCATTTGAGATCAACAACAAGGATCTGACATCCAGCCTGCACCACTCACAGTCATCATCTGGCTGTGAGGGACCTCTCAAGAGTACTGAAGAGCAACGATGGCAGGCTGAAGACTAAGGTTTACCTGATCCAGGCTATGGTCTTTGCAATTACATGCTTTGCATCACAGAGTTAGACAATAAATAGGGATGATAGAAAGAGAATTGATGCCTTTGAGCTGGAGAAGAGTGTTGAATATACCACGGACTGCTAGGAGAACAAACAGGTTTGTCCTGGAGAGGATGAAGTCAGAATATTCTTTGGAGTTAAGGATTCTGAAGCTTCGTCTGACATACTATGGGCATGTTGCAAGGAGGGACTGATCCTTGGAGTGGGACATCATGTTTGGGAGAGTGGAGGGACAGCGCAGGAGAGGAAGACCCTCAATGAGATGGATTGACTCTGTGTGTGGAGTGGTGGGAATGAGTGTGTTTGAGACAGTGAGGTTGGTACAGGATAGAACGACATTTAGGGATCTTGTACATAGGGTCACTATGAGTTGCAAATAACTTGATGGTACATAACAACAAGAACAAAACCAATAATCCCTTCTTTAAGAAGACCAAACTCTGCTTTATGTAATCAATATTTTAGGACTCAGATTCATATTTATATATTTTAAAATCTGTTGTCAGTGTCGCAACTTCTGGCAGATCTTGCTACCAACAATACATTCTGAAATTATGAAAGTTCTAATATATTACTCTATTGGTATGATAACCTTATGAAGTTTATATAGACATATACATACATACTTACACCAATAAATGATGCACAGCTGTGTATATGTAGGAGAGATATATGACGATATATATGTATATCTCTTTCTATTTAACTATCACTAATATCATCTAGATATTTCAAAGAAAAAAATATGTCTGTCTTAGAGAGAGTGAAGCCCAGTTTCTCCTTGGAGACTAGGATTTTGAAGTTCTCTCTCACATATTTTGGGTACATGACTAGGATGGATCAATCCCTGGAGAAGTATATCATGCTCCTAAGGGTGGAGAGCTGGCTAAGGAGGGGAAGACTCTGGATGAGATGGATTGATAGAGTAACCTGGGCACTAGAGTTAGGTGTGTCGGAGTCAGTAAGACTGGCTCAGACAAGGTAGGCTTCAAAGCTATTTTACTTAGGGTCACAGGAAACTCAACAACACGTAACAACAACAAGAACAACAACATCTATCTATTCCTGTAGCAGAGAGCTCTGGTGGCCTAGAAATAGTGAGCAGTACTGCTTGAAGGCACTCAGTTCTAATACACCAACTGTTCTGTGGGAGAAAGATGAGCAGTCTCCTCCTGTATGATTCAGTTCCTGAAAACCCACTGTTGGGTCAGCTAGGAGGCTAGAAGTTGGTTCCAACTTGAGGATATCCAAGGACAAGACAAAATGCCTATATATATATATACACACACACACACACACACACACACACACACACACACACACAT
>NW_006399751.1:19008211-19011780 GCF_000299155.1 Elephantulus edwardii | reverse complement strand
ATATAATATATATTATATGATCTTTAATAATCCAGTGGGTAAGGAGTTATGCTGTCAACTCAAACCTAGATAGTTTGAATACACCAACAGTTTGATATGAAAAAAAGATGGACAATCTTTTCTGATAGCATTTATAACCTCTTAAAACCTATTAAAAAGACAGCTATGAGTTGATTCCAACTTGACAGCAATGAATTGAGCTAATTTCAGTATATATGCAGGAACAACATATCTCAGGATCAGGATCTAACAGACTTTTTGTTTATTCTCACAAAAAATGATAGCATTGGTTTCCGTAAACTTATTTTGTCCATTCGGCTAAGCAATGAAAGTGAAATAGCACTTGCAAAAGCAAGAGTTAGATAAAAGGAATATATTATAGAATTAGTGAAATGGGAATTCTATAACGTAATTAAGACATTTGGCCATTTTTTTCTCTTGAGATGGAATGAGGGAATCTTTTGGTCTAAAATATAAACAATTCATTTTTGATGAGAGATGTAAAGAGCTTTGAACTCCATTAATCTGAAAAAAACCAGAGGCAAAAATATAAGTTTAAAAACTAAGGTGCAGCTGATTCAAATCTTGCTATTTTAAATTAGTTCCTATCCATCTGAAAGCTGGACTATGAATAAAGATAATGGAAGAAGAATCGAAGTCTTTTAATTGTGATGCTAGAGAAGATTACCAAATTAAACATGGACTACCAAAAGAACTAACAAGTATGTTATTGAGAAAGTGCAACCAGTGTGCTCCTTAGAGGCAAGAATGGTGAGGCTTTGTCTCACATACTTTGGGCCCGATATTAGGAGGAGTCAGTCCTTGTAAAAAAGGACAGAGGATGAGTGGAATTGAGGAAGACTTATAAAGATGGATTGACAGTGACTGAAACAGTGTGCTCAAGCATGTCAGAGATCTTGACGATGGGACAAGGATAGGGTGGATTCAAGTCTGTTCATAGGGTCATTATGAGTTGCAGTTGACTTGATGGCACCTGACAATAACTCATTACCTTGACATATGGGGGAAAAAACCCAAAATACAACAACTTGAGATTTTATTATTTTTGGGTTATAAATAAATAGCAATAAGGATTAGGAGACTCTACTTTTCCTTTGGAGTAATACATAGTTCCTAACGTTTGCCTCTGGAAACTCTATGAACAGTGCTCAGATCTTTCATTCAGAGGGTTGCTGTGAGTCATCTATGACTCAACAGTATTTAACAACAATAACAATGACAACAAAGAGAGAGCTATGTTGACCTAGTGGACAGAAAGTTATGCTATCATGCCCAAGATGGGTGATTTTAATCTGCGGCCCCCAGGCCTGGTTTAAATTGTTTTTTTGTCAAACATTCTTCTACGTGGTACAGCACTGGTCTGTGCATTGCTGTACAGAGGTAACTCGTGGTCGCTGTGATGCCAAACACTGTGACACAGATGTGCTAAATGTGATTATGTTACCCATGGTGGACAGTGTTTGGTGGAGCTTCCTGATTAAAACAAGCTTGGAAGCAGGAGTGGCATCCATTTCTGAAATGGCTTGCCTCCGGAAACTCTATGAACAGTGCTCAGGACTTTTGTTCATAGGGTCGCTATGAGTCATCTGACTCCATGACACGTAACAACAACAACAATAATGTTCTAAGACCTCGTTGCCATTAAATCATCTTTGATCACAAGAACCAGTGCTCACTGATTTTGAAACTCTTACCATATAGTAAAAAACCTTACCATGTCGGGAGCTCTGGCTTAGCAGTAAAGAGCTACACTTGCAACCCTAAAGGCACGTGGACCGAATCCTCCAGCTGTTCCACTGGAGAAGGATGAGCAGTCTTCTCCAGTGTGATTTATTATCTCTGAAAACCTGCTGGAGGGTCAGCTATGGGTCAGTTTCAACTTGAAGGTTTGTAACAACAGTCACATATAAAAAAAGTGAAACACTCTCTCCCCAAACCAACGTGGGTGTTTCTATATATATCCAATTGTTGTTGTTGTTGTTAGGTTCATTTGAGTCAGCCTCTATCTCATGTTATCTTTGGAACATAATTTATTAAATAATTGTCATTAACTCATTTAAGTTTGCAAGGGTTATTGTCTTTCTTGGACTGTGAAAACAAGAATGTATGTCTTGGAAGGAGTGGAACCAGGACAATACTTAAGATAAAGGACTGTGAAACGTCATCTCATGTATTTGGGGCATTATTTTAGAAGAGACTAGTCTGTGGGAAAAAGGTAATATGTTGGGAAGAAGGAGGAGTAATGAGAAATAGGAAGTCCTTCAACAAAATGTATTGACATACATAGTGACCAGACCAACAGGCCCTGTATTTCAGAGATAGGAGTATAGCACAGCATAGAGAAAATTTCAGATCCTGATGTTCCTAAGGTTGCTATGAGACTTGATGGCACAAAACTACACCAACATTGTCTTCAAGATGTTTGTGATTTCCACCTCATAGAAGTATCCCTAATTTAAGGAAAGGAAAAATATTGCAAAAATGTGACATGGTAGAAATAAACATGAAAAAAGAACTTACAATAATAACCCAATAGTTTCAGTCTAGCTTGGCTTAAATTCATCCTTTAACCTAAGCACTTTTATTTTGGGACGGGGGAGGAAACCCTCCATACTCCACACATTCAGATTTTCTGACATGGAAATTTTTAATGTGGTTTAAGTGTTCAATGATAGTCTTTCATTAGGTGGAGCCATCAAAATTTGTGAGCAGGGGTGTTTCCACAGAAGTAATTTATGTAGATTATCTCAGAAGAAATTGACTGGAAATATTAATGTGGAGAGCCAAGAGACTATGAAAGTACAGTAGAGAATGTTTCAATAATCTGGGCATACCCTGATGTTTTCATGAACTAAGATTACAAGGATAGTCAATAATAATATAGACTGAAAGCAAGAGGCATTCGAAGGGAAGAGCTGGTGCTTACATTTGGAGTGTGTGTAATGAAAAGCCAAAATCACCACTACTGGGATAGTTTGGGGAATGAAAATGTTTTCAGTTAAAAGAGAATGTTATTAAATAAAGGGACATTAAATCAACAATGAGAGAATGACACCTTTACCTTGAGTGAAAAGGCAACAAACAATAATGAGAAGGGCAGCACAGAATTATTAAGGTAAACAGAGGCATTGAGGATTTTAGTTTTCCTTCTTTTGAGGTGTATTCCCTACTGGAGGCCAAAGCAAAGGAAAGAAACAGGAAGTTAAGATACTGAACAGATTTCAAAGGGAAGCTCAGGGAGACAAAGTAAAGTATTATAGTAAAGTGTACAAAGAGCTGAAGTCAGAGTGACAAAAGGGCTAAACTCGCTTGGCATTTCTTAAATTGAAGGAACTGAAGAACAAATTCAAGCCTCGAGTTGTAATACTTAAAGTTTCTGTGGGCAGAATATTGGATGATCCAAAAAGCACTGAAAGAAGTTGAAGGGAGTATACAAAGTCACTGTGTCAAAAAGAATTGGCTGAACCAGAATAATTTCATGAAACTACATATGATCCAGAAGCAGTAATGTGGACGAAGTAAATCCAAGCTACTCTGAAGGAATTGTC
>NW_006399751.1:19007574-19008111 GCF_000299155.1 Elephantulus edwardii | reverse complement strand
TTAAGAGTTGTTCCCAAAAGGCTTTCGAGTAATCATTTGTAGTTTTGCTTTTCTTTAATTCATAAGTCAAAATCTAAAAAAAATGTGAAAAGAACAGTCTTCTGAAAACCACAGTTTTTTTAACCTTTCCTTAATGCCATTTCATATGAATTATAAGTATTTTAAAAATTATTATCAAATTACCCAAGATGGTACAAATATTTTTTTTTTCTAATATGAAAGCAGCAAATTAAACTTAGCTTTGAATGACTAGAATTTCCTCATGAATTTAATGAAAATGAAAGTAACTATGAGTTTGCTCAGCTCCATGGTCAACACTCTTGGCCAGGAAATCAAAAAACGTATTGCGATGGGAAAGTCCGCGGTTAGGGACCTCTCCAAAATACTCAAGAGCAACAGTGTCTCCCTGGAGACTAAGGTGTGTCTGATACAGGCCATGATTTTTGCAGTCACTTGTTATGCATCAGAGAGTTGGACAATGACTAGGGAGGATAGAAGGAGAATTGACGCCTTTGAGCTGTGGTGCTGAAGAAGAGT
>NW_006399751.1:19004832-19006695 GCF_000299155.1 Elephantulus edwardii | reverse complement strand
ATTTGGGAGACTGGGCTTTATAAGGAGGAATGCAACATCAGGTTTGGAGGATGACTCATCAACAACTTGCCTTATTCAAAAGACTCAACTTTGCTCGTTGAAACTGAGGAGCACATAAAGTACTTACTTCAAAAATTCAAGAAGTATAGTCTTCAGTATGACTTGAAGCTCAGCATCAAGAAGGCAAAGAATTTCACCACTAGGCCTATAGGAGAACCATGATAGAGAAAGAAGAGATTGAGGTTGTTAACGATTACAGCTTTCTTGGTTCTATAATCAATTCTCTTGGCACCAGCAGTTAGGAATCAAAAGACAAATTGAACTGGAAAATCTGTCAGAGATCTCTCCAGAATACTGTGGAACAACAATGTCAGTCTAGAGGCTAAAGTACTCCTGATCCAGGCCACGTCTTTGCAGTTACTTGCTGTACATCAGAGAGCTGGACAATGACTAAGGATGACAGACAAAGAATTTATGCTTTTGAGTTGTGATGCTGGAGAAGAGTTGGACATATCAGAAACTGTCAAGAGAACAAACAGGTCTCTCTTGGAGAGGTGGCACCATGTTTCTCCTTGGAAACAAGGATTTTGAACCTCCGTCTCACAGAATTTGAACATGTAGCCAGGAGGGACCAGTACTTGAAGAAGGACATCAAGCTTGGAATTATGGAGGGACAATGCAGGAGAGGAAGACCCTAGATGGTATGATTGAAACAACAATCATGGTAGTGGGGGATAGGTATGTCAGAGTCATTGAGAATAGCTAAAGATAGGACAGCCTTCAGAGCTGATGGACATAGGGTTGCTTTGAGTCACAAGCGACTTGATGATATAACAACGAACAGCATGAAATAGTAAAAAATATATACTAGTGCATAAGCCTCACATACTTTGGGCATGTTTCTAGAAGGTGCTATTCCATAGAGAGGGGCATGATGCTCCAAAAAAGCAGAGGGTCAGCAAAGGAGAGGAAGACTCTCAACTAGGTGGATTGGCACAGTGACTGCCGCAATGGTCTCTAGTGTATCAGAAAGTATGAGGATGCTATAGGATAGGAGAGGGTTCAGATTTGTGGTTCATAGGGTTGTTATGGGTCATACTCAACTTGATGGCACCTAACTAAATATAGAGAGAAAGGGGTGATTAATCTTAAAAAGAATGGTTTATATAGTTGTAGAGCAGTTGACGTCTCGAGCCTGTGGCTCATGGATGATAAATACCAAGTTTGTAAATTAAAATAATGATCTGAATGCAGGATTCAGAGCAAAGAAACAAGTTTTGCCAAAATCAATCTCCATCTAATCTATCTATCTATAGGGTTCAGTGCACATTCCTGAGGAATGTCCCTTTAAAATTGGTTAATCACACAAGATTACACCATAGAGGAAGATTATGTCATGGACCAACTACATTTATGCACAATCCCCACTATCTCATTGAGTGTGATAAATGCAATTATAATTATGTTCTTTCTGTTGTACCAGCTAGTTTATTCCTGGTCTCATTCACTTAAGCCATTTTTCTAGTATTCTCATACTCTCATAGACCATACTTATCTTTTGACTTTTACCAAATTTCTGGCTGTGATAATTATTTTAAGGAGCCTTAATCATCAAAAGTGTCATCAAATCTTCACAGTATGGTTTGTTTTGAGTGTGTATTCTCAGGAATAACTATTTTTTTTAAAAAAACAAACCAATCTCACACAATTCAACTTCATCCTATGATTAATATCACTATAGGCTGCTGCTGACTCAGTAAATAAATTGCAAATTCATGTTATATGAATCAATATAGTTGTACTGTACATTGTTAATGCATTTTAAAGAATGTTGTTGTTGTTGTTGTTATGTGCCGTCGAGTC
>NW_006399751.1:18994649-19001197 GCF_000299155.1 Elephantulus edwardii | reverse complement strand
CGGCACATAACAACAACATCCTCTTGTCATAAAGATGGTACAAACCCAGCAACTTTAGACTTTGCTTTGAGACTTTTTTTAAAATTATAGCCAGTCCCTGCATTATGAATTTCAGATTCACAGATAACTCGTATTGCTATTTATTGTAAGGCTCTAAATCAGTTCCAGCAAAGCTAAACAGAAAAATATGTGAATTTTTATGGTTTGGGTATTGCCACGATAATCAGAACAAGTAAAGTATAGGTAAAAGTCTTCAGGAACTTGACTGAATTATTGCCAGAAATATGGACACACACATATACTTAAAGCAATACCATCAAGTATTATGAGCAGGACTTCAAAATCTTTAAAGTCCTACTTTAATGATACGTAAATTTGTCATCAATTTGAAACATAGCAAACCTAACCAAAACCCAGTGCCCTCAAGTGAATTCCAGCTCACAGAGATCTTCTACTAGGTTTCTGAGGCTGTAATCCTGAAAAGAGGAGACGATCCATCTTTCTCTCTTGGAACAGTTGATGGATTTGAACCACTGAGCTTTTTGGTTAGCAGTGTAACTAGTAAAGCACTATGTCACCTCAACTTCACTCATTACTGTCAAGTTGGAACTGACTCAGGACTAAATACTCCATCGGGTTTCCAAGGCTGTAATTGCATGTGAGAACATTACCCATCTCTCGCTTATAACTCATTAGTGGTTTCAAACTATCAGAGAGAGTCTTGACCTTTAGGTTAGTTCACAGCACAACTCCCTAAGGACATCACCTCCATCAGAGCTCTTTAAAACAACCATACACACAATACCTTCATTACCATGACCTTCACTTGCGGCAAATGGAACTTTTTGATCATTAAAAAGGCTTTTAGATTTTCTAATAGCAAATTAAGTCTAAATATGAATTTTTACCTACCTCTTCTGATTGACCTCAAAATTCTTAAAGACACTGTTAGGAAAGGTATTTCTACATTTAGAAAGAAAGTATATTTTTAAGTATCTTTTAACATATACCTGTTATGTTTCCTTTTCTTCCAAATACTAACTGGACTAAACTAGGATAGAATTAAAAATGAGTTTACTTGTAGAAATACTTCCTAATTTTAGAATACTCGATTTGTGGAAATTACTTTAGGGCACAAATATGAAGGATGGCAGGAAAGCAACCTTATGATAAGTCATTTGTTTTTCAATAATCTGCCTTATTGTTTATCTTGTTAAGAAACTTGTTGAGCAATTCTGTGGAATCTGCTGGCACTTGACAGGAGTATCATCAGTCATTGCTTAGTCTTTGGCCTAGAAACTCTTTTACGGGAATCATGAGGGAGATGGATTTAAATTTTAAACTGGTTTCTGTCAGTGTGACAAATGAACACCAGAAAATTGCAGGACAATGGTAGAATGTTGAAATGCATGTAGAAAGCAATGGGCCGCTCTTGAGGGGGCATTAGTTAATAGAGGCTGAAAATATCTCCAGGTCACTGTGATTATCATTCTATATCCAAAGCACCAGAATCACATGTACTTTAAAGATTTTGTTGCTGCATCATATCCAAACATAGCATTTAATTATTTTTCAAAGTTATTAAATCAACAGAATAATAAAATAACTATTAATATAGTATTATTTGTTAGAATCACCTTTTTTGAGTTAAAAAAATTAAAAATAAACACTGATCAAAGACTTTAAGGTAATGACATGTAAAGTTTTAACCCACGTATGTCTTACTGGTGAAATGATTAGTGATTTTAATCCTTCAGCAGGTATTGTACAAAACTTGAATAGTGATATTACAAAGTATAGACTCATATTCATATTGGTGCTAGTTTAATTTCTTTCAGGTAGAAGTGACTTGAATTGATTTTGAAATTTTTTGTGAAGTGCATCTTAGTATAACAAGGGATTCTTAAAAACAATATTAGGAGTAGTAACTGGTGTCTTATCAGCTGGAGCACAGCACTGTCTGCCTCCAGCTTTGGACTTGGAAGCTAAAACTAGAAAATCTGTACATTTTCAACACTTTAATTTTCCTTAGGAAATGCATTTAACCTCATAGTTGTTCTCTGGTAATAAAATCAATGGAGATGAAGTTCAGCATTTAAGTTTTAAGACAAGTCTTCTTAAGAGACTGCTAAAATAATTTCATAAGAAATTTCAATTAAAAATAGATTTATTTAAAAAATCAAGTAATTATTTGTCAGAACTATCATATTATTATAGAGAAGGGCATATTTAAAGTAAAATTCCTTTTCAAAGATGTAATTTAAACATTAATTAGTAATTTGTTGAATTTTCACTTTCATTTGAACCTTAAATTTTAAAAACAGAGATCTTTGTTGTCCAAAAAGTAATTTTTTTTCTATAAAAATATTTAAATATGCTCATTTTCATAAATTTTTCACCACGAGTAAATTTAAGTCTAAAAAAATAACTGAACATTTTTATAACTAGATTGCAATATGTGTTTTATTTTACAGATATTAAGAGGTAAAGCTTATATAATTCAATTTTGCTTTTATTAAATCCTTTTCATCATTAGCCAATAAAATGCTAAAATTAATTCTTCAGTGAGATAACAAATTAATTAAACAAAATAAAATTAAAACAATCACACCCCTTGCCATAGGATCAGTTCTGACTCATGGCAAACCCATCTGTTACAGAATAAAACTGTTCCACATGAGTTTTCTGGCTGTGATCTTGACAGAGCACATCACACACCTTTCTTCCTTGATGCCATTGGACAAGTTCAAACAACTAAATTCTAAGGATGTGTATTGTTGCCACATAACATTAAGTCAACTACAACTCATAATGACCCTACAGACAATAGATCTGCATCTCGCTCTTGCCTTCACCTCCCTCATGATTTTTGATATGCACCAGTCACTGTGCAACGTGAATTCATATTGTTGAGGATCCTTCTCATACAATCATAATAACAACATATAGACTTCTAATTTTGATATATGCACATCCTTTGGACATGTTGCAAGAAGGGACCGGTCCTTGGAGAGGGACGTCATGCTAGGGAGGGTGGAGAGACAGTGCAGGAGAAGAAGACCCTAGATAAGATGGATTGATTTAGTGACTGGGGCAATAGGAGTAGGTGTGTTGAAGATGGTGAGATTGGCACAGGATAGGGAAGATTTTAGGGCTTTTGTAATAGGGTCGCTATGAATCACAGGTGACTCAATGGCACATAACAACTACATGCAAAATATATCACTTAAGAATAGCAGTTAGGATACACCACCCACTCCTAGAGAAAATTATAGGCAATATCCTTCCACGTTATTAATATTGGAAACTCACTAGAGTGTCAGCCATGAGCAGATTCTAATGCAAGGTCACCTAACAGAAAACAACAGCAAATATATATATAAAATATTAATATATTATATAAATATACAGTGGTAGACTAGCAATGTTAATGTTGTTAGGTGCCATTGAGTTGGCTACAATTTATAGTAACTCTAAGAACAACATCTCTCTGGAGACTAAGGTGCGCCTGATACAGGCCATGGTATTTGCAATCGCTTGTTATGCATCAGAGAGTTGGACAATGACTAGGGAGGACAGAAGGAGAGTGGATGCTTTTGAGCTGTGGTGCTGGAGAAGGGTACTGAATGTACCATGGACTGCCAGGAAAACAAACAGATTCATCGTAGAGAGGATTTAACCAAGCTGCTCCTTGGAGGCAAGGATTCTGGGGCTTGGTCTGACATACTTTGGACATGTTGCCAGGAGGGACGGGTCCTTGGAGAGGGACATCATGCTTGGGAGGGTGGAGGGACAGCGCAGGAGGGGAAGACCCTCTATGAGATGGATTGATTCGGTGACTGGGGTAATCGGGATGGGTGTGTCAGAGGCGGTGCGGTTGGCGCAGGATAGAGCAGGGTTTAGAGCTGTTGTGCATAGGGTCGCTATGAGTCGGAAACGACTCGATGGCACATAACAACAACAACAACAAGAACAACAGATCTGAACTTTGCCCTCCCTTGGCATTCTTATAATCTCTGATATGCTCAAGCCCATTGTTACATTTCTTGTGTCAATCATTACTATAAAATAGAAGGATAAGTGGATGGGTAATAGAAGATGAGATGGATATCCAACACAGGAAAGGGTGGAAGCAGAGGGGTGAGGATGGGTGGGGGGACATCACATAGTTGTACAATTCTGTGGGTGAAGGAAGGGGAATTAAAAGAAATGGGAAAGAGCTGGTGGGGACCTGAAATGACAGTTATGGTGGGCACAATTCAATGGGAATTAAGTTTCTAAAATGCAATGTATGGGAATTATTGTATGAAACATAATGTAAATGAAGAAAAATGTGAAACACAATGTGTAGGAATCTTGTATGCAAAACAATTTAAACATTTTTAAAAAAATGAGTCACTAAACACAAACATATGATATACAGCTAAAGAATAAGCCAAGTTTTTATTAAGAAATGAATATGCAAAATAAAATGGACAGTATTTTTAATATATCTACTAAACTTATTCTATTTTATCTTAAATTTGAGTGTATTTCTTGTGTTCTAAAGAATATATTACTTAATAATTGTAGCAACTTTAATGACCAAAATGTTGCTGAGACCATAAACTAACTTTCCTCTCTGCACTTAAAATAATACACCTAAAATACTGTAATCACAGAACAAATGCCATTAATAAAAAGTTTCGCAAATGGAAGTTTCTTTTCCAGTTAAGAATGTATTACTAGATTATTTCAATTATATTTATCATGTTTCTTAATTGAAAGATCAACATTTATTCTAGAAGTATTTTCCTGCTATTTAAAAAATAGAAAAATCTCAACAAAATAGAATATTACTGATTTTAATTTTAGATTCTATATAGAGAGAAATCAAATATTAAGGGATAAAAATCTGATTAAGGATTTTCGAAAATATATATATATGTAAAACATCTATTGTAAGGAATATGGAGTATTTTATAGAATTAATACAAGAAAATAATGGAAGCCATTAGTAGAATGCAGGATACTAAAAAATTCAGAATTAATGGAATTTCTGGTTGACCATGCATATTATACTGTGACTAAACCTTTAAGACCATAGTCATACAATCAGATATTTTATCATTTTACACCCTTACAAAATCTATTTACTCATTGTATACCTATAAAATACAGATAGAAATTAATAAACACCTAGACTTAAAATAGTGTACTTAAAAAAATAAATAAAAGCCCATAACAAACTTTGAAATTCTAGGATAAAGCAAAAGCTAAGATTTATTTTATTCTGGATTCTGTTATAGGTGCTTTAACCATGATATTGACTTTGGTTGTGTGCAGTTTTCCTGGTAGAATTGATTTATGATACACTTCATTGCTATCCAGACAGTTTCCAGTGAAGTGACAAAGAAGTTCTGCTTCCATACCCATCTAATCAATGGAAAGCTAAGCAAGACCAGACAAAACAAAACCCTTCACACAAGGTGACTGGACACTAAATGTCATGCTGTGTACACTGTGTGAAAATAAATAGTGGACGCGTATACCTTGTTAATCGGCATTTTTCTATGCTTCTCAAAAAATAAATTTTTACTTTGTAGTGAAACCATAAAAACTACTGTTGCATTAAATTATCTTTTAAAAAGTAAATAAATGTCCATATATTTTATGTGAAAGTTACTACTTCTGATTATACTATTTAGACATAAAAAAATTGAGATAAAGTGACAAATAAACTTCATTATTCTAGCAAATTTAATAAATCCATAAAATTCTTCTATGGAACCTTAGTTTTATGGGAAATTACTGCTTCCTATAATATGTTAGAGATTATATAAATCTAGAAGCTTTGAATTTAGTTTTGTTTTCCCTGATTTCAAGTTGCATTTATATACAGCCTTTGTTATGAAGCATAATAAAAGAGAACCACAATATATAGAATATAATTTAAGCATTATACACTCTCATATACTAAATACTGTAGTGCATTATAGTTAGAACATAAAATTTACTAATGGAAGAATGTCACAAGGACAAGAGGAATGCAAAGTGAGAATATATTTTTTGTGACCTTTGGATATAACCAAGACATATAAAGATTGTATTAATTAGAATTAAATAAATAGTGTATCTAAACATATTTAAAAAACAAGCATGCTTAAGGTATGCAAAGATGGTAGCAACTAGAAACAAGACAAACTGTTCTTGTGTGTAAGGAATAAAAGACAAGTTTCAGGTATGGGCTACGATTTAGAGAATAAGAGAAAATGAGTGAATCCCTGGAGGCAAGGATTCTGAGCCTCCGTCTAACATACTTTGGGCATGTTGTAAGTAGGGACCGGTCCTTGGAGAAGGACATCATGCTTGGGAATGTGGAGGGCAGGCACAGGAGGGGAAGGTCCTTGATGAGATGGATTGATTCAGTGACTGGGGTAATCGGGATGGGTGTATCGGAGACAGTGCGACTGGCACAGGACAGAGCAGAGTTTAGGGCTGTTGTACATAGGGTCGCTATGAGTTGCACGTGACTCGATGGCACATAACAACAGCTAGTTTATTCACAC
>NW_006399751.1:18993102-18994289 GCF_000299155.1 Elephantulus edwardii | reverse complement strand
AATTCCTTCAGAGCAATTTGAACTTCCTCCTTCATCACCATAGGCTCTTGCTCATATATTATTTCATGAAATTCTTCTGTGTCAGACAATTCCTTCTGAATCAGTGACTCTGTACTCCTTCCATCTTCTCTTGATACTTCCTTTATCATTTAACATTCTACACAAACTATCTTTAAGTATTGCCACCGTGGCTTGAATTTATTTTTCAACTCCTTCAGCTTAAGAAACACTGAGCGAATTCAGCCCTTTTGATTTTCTGACTCCAGCTCTCTGTACATTTCATTATAGTACTTGGTTTGTTGTCCTGGGCTGCCTTTTGAAATTTTCTGTTCAGGTCTTTGATTTCTTGATTTCTTCCTTTAGCTTTGGCTTCTTGGTGCTCTAATGCAACACTCAGAGTCTCATCTGACATCCATCTTGGTCTTTTCTTCTTTTTCAGCCTTTGTAATGATCTTTTGCATTCTTCATGGATGGTTTTATTAATATTCTCCCAGAGCTCATTTGGTCTACGCTCATTGGTGCTCAAGGCCTCAAACCTGTTCCTGAAATGGTTTTGAAATTTGAGTGGGACAAACTTAAGTGCTGGAGAAGGTGAAGCCAGAATGCTCCTTGGAGTCAAAGATTCTGAGGCTTCTTCTGACATACTTTGGGCATGTTGCAAAGAGGGACTGGTCCTTAGAGAGGGACAGCAGAGTGGAGGGGCAGCACAGAGAGGAAAACCTTCAATGAAATGGATCGATTCCATGACCAGAGTGGTGGTAATGAGTTCATTTGAGATGACTAGGTTGGCACAGGATAGAACGGCGTTTAGAGCTCTTGTACATAGGGTTACTATGAGTTGCAAGCGACTTGATGGCACATACAACAACAACAACTGGTTTATTTACAAAATTTGAATACAATTTTGAAAAAATTCTTTAAATTTTTCTCACTACCTCATCCATCAAATTATATAACCCAATGATTAATCTCCTCCCCCTGCACATCCACATCCCCTGCTTCCAGTCTCTCCCACCCCTCCTGGATCCTTACACTCATTCTACAATAAGAGTTCTTTGGGTTTTCTTCCTCTTCTTTTTCTCCTTCTTCTTCTTATTATTTATTAATGAAAATTTACAGAGATTTTGGATTTCCATTCATTCATTGTTATCCGTTTCTCCTTGCCCACCCCTCCCCTCCAGTTCATT
>NW_006399751.1:18990661-18992433 GCF_000299155.1 Elephantulus edwardii | reverse complement strand
ACAACAGTGTGACTGAGTTAGTTCACTCAGTATGATGCTCTCCATTCCTTCCAAGTTGGGTAATAATTTAAAAAGTTATTGCTACTGTGTGCTGCATAGCATTTCACAGTGTGAGTGTACCATAAACTCTCAATCCATTCATTTGTGATTGGGAATTTGGGCTGTTTCCATATTCTTGTGGTACTGAATAATGCTACTATGAACACTGACTTACAAATCTCTGTGCCTCAGTTCTCATATTCTCAGGGTATATTCCTACTGGAATAGCTGGGTCATATGGAATTTCTATGTTCAGTTTTTTGAGGAAGCACCATACTGCCTTCCAGAATGGTTGTACCATTTTACAATCCCACCAACAATGTATAAGTGTTCCTTTCTCGCCACATCCTCTCCAAAATTTATTATTTGCTGCCCTGTGAAACTGGAGTGAGACAGTACCTCACTGTGGTTTTGATTTGCATCTTTCTTACTGCCAGTGATTTGGAGCATTTCTTCATGTGTCTGTTTGCCATTTTAATAGCTTCCTCTATGAAAATTCCTTCCATATCTTTTGCCATTTTTTAATTGAGCTATCAGTCAGTTGTTTTTTTTTAGAAGCCTAGATGTATTCTGTAAACTTTTGTTATAGTATTCTTTTCTGAGATAGTATTAGCAAATGTTTTTTCCCAGTCAGTAGGTTTTCTTTTCTCCCTGTTGCAAAAAGTTTTTGATGTACACATGGATTTCATCTTTAAACGGTCCCATTCATCATTTTTACCCTCTTTAGACTGTGTATTTCTTGCTGTACTTGGCAGTCTGGAAATCTCTTTATACCTTGAACTTGTGCTTCTAAGCTGGATCCCAGATTAGTTCATCAATTCCTGAAGTTTTTCTTTTTTTAGCAGTGACTTCAGTGCTGTTTGACTTTTTTCACTGCCATTGATTCTTGAGTATATGCTACCTACAGAAATGGTTACCTAAAGAAATCCATCAACTCTTATTTATTTTATTTCTTCCATGCTGTTTTGATGATTTAACTTCAATTTTCACCACAAATTCCTTTAGTGTTATTACTGACAATTTCAATTTAGTTTTCATTTCTTTCAGCTTGAGCAACGCTGAGAGTAGCCTCTTCCTTTTTGGCTTTTTAACTTCAGATCTTTGCTTATTTCTCATGCTTTTGAACTCTTTAGCTTCTCTTTAAAAATCTTTGACCCAGCAATTCCACTACTGGGAATATACCCTAAAGAGACCATAATCAACATCGAAGCAGAGATATGCACACCCATGTTTATTGAGATTTTGTTCACAATAGTAAGGAGCTGGGCAAGCCTAAGTGCCCATCAACAAAAGAATGGATAGAGAAGCTGTGGTATATTCACACAATGGAATACTACACTGCATTGATAAACAAGGAACTCATGCAATATTATTCAAAATGGGTGACCCTGGAGGACATTATGCTGAGTGAAATACCTCAATCACAAAAAAGACAAATACTGCATAGTACCACTGTTGTAGAATGGGACTGATATCAGGGTTGGGGTAAGACTGAGAAAAACTGGATAGATTATGTATACTGAAATGAAACAGATGAGGGAGAGAACAGTTTAAAAGCAATATATGATAGGGTATTATGATTATCACAGAAATCCAGAATTAAGGTTGCAATGTGGAGTTCATTCAAGGCAGAGAAGAGGGGGGGAATTGTATACCAATGAAGAAGGAACCAACTAGGGGGGAGGGGGTAGAGAAAAAATGCAACAATGAATGGAAATCTAAAATATCTGTAA
>NW_006399751.1:18951472-18989962 GCF_000299155.1 Elephantulus edwardii | reverse complement strand
GAAAAATAAACAAACTAAATTTAAAAAAAAAAGGTTGTTTTGGAAAACAAACAAAAAAAATCCTACGAACAGCAGATCTGAAACTTGCCTGTTCCTTGCCATTCTCAAGATCTTTGATATGCTTGAATCCATGTTTATAGTTACTCTATCAACCTCTTTTTGAGAGTCTTCCTCTCTCCTTTTGCCCTCTACCTTTCCCAGCTTGATGTGTTTCTTCCAAGGACTAGTCCTTCCTGACAACATGTTCAAAATATATGACACAACATTCTACCATCCTTGGCTCTAAGGAGCATCCTGGTTGCACTTCCTTCAAGGTGGTCTTGTTTCTTTTGACAGTCCAGATAGCATATCCTCTAAGATCATAATTCGAAGGCATCTATTAGTGAATATACTCAAGGTAATATGTTCTGTAGACTTCTAAAAGATGTATTCAGTTTTAATTTTAACTGGTATACTAGCAATTATGTACTGCTTCAAAATTGTCCCCTGGACTTTTTTTTTTCTTTCAAAATTATTTTTTTTAATTACTGCATGCCATAGATTTGATGCCAACTCACAGCAATATGAACAAAGTAAGACTGACCTAGAGGGTTATAAACCTTAATCATGAAAATAATCATCTATCTTATTTTCTTTTTGTATCCTAGTTTATTTACAAAATTCAAATACAAATGTGAATGAATCTCTCAATTTCCCTCACTCCTCCATCAAATTGTACAACCTAATGATTAATCCCTACCGCCCAGCACATCCACATCCCTCTGCCTTTTTTTTGACTGACGATATTGAGCTTCTTCACATCTTTTTCCACAGCTGTAATTTACTTGATTCCCATGTTTTCTACCAGGCGAGGTCCATGTTTATAGTTTTCATTTATGTTTTTTTGTTTAAAAAATATCTCAGTCACAAAAGGACAAATACTGCATAGTACCAGTGTTGTAGAATGAGACTGACATCAGGGTTGGAGTGACACTGAGAAAAATTAGATAAATTATGTATACTGTATTGAAACAGATGAGGGAGAGAACAGTTTAAAGCAATATATGATTGGGTATTATGGTTATGACAAGAGTCCAGAATGAAGGTTGCTTAGTGGAGTGTTCTCAGGGGGTGGGAGGTGTTGTATACCAATGAAAGAATTTTTCTTTTACTTATCAAAGTGAAGAGTGAACTTGGGAGGAAGGGGTGGGGAGGGAGAAATATGTAACAATGAATGAATGGAAATCCAAAATCTCTGTAAACATTCATTAAAATTAATAAAAATTTAAAAATCCAATAGAAATAGAAACATAAATATAAATATATATAGTTAAATGACTAAATAACTGGTTGCACACATTTAAACATGCTATTATCAACTTCATTTCTATTCTTCATGACATTATTTTCCAACTACCATATCTTCTTCTTGTTTTTAATTTTTTTTAAATATTAGGTAATATGAAAGCATCTTGATTTAATGGTTGATCAATTTCAGACTTCAGTAGTCATTGAAAATCTTCAATTTCTTTACCTTTAGTGATTGGTGCATAAATATGAAATATCTGTTCATAGATATTTTTGTGTATTTATTGATATTAATAATAGTGCCAACATTATACTTCAGAAGAGATCTTAAAACATTTTTTTATGATATATGCAATGTTATTTCTCTTGGATTTGTCATTGCCACCATTGTTGTTGTTGTGAAGTGCCATTGAGTCAACTACAACTCATAGTGATGCTATGAGCAACGATCTGAAGCTTGACGGAGTCTGCACACTCCTCACCATCTCTGTTATGCTCAGGTGCCAGCGAAATAAACTGTGTTGTCACAATGTTCGTGACCAGTCTGCTTAGGACTGGGAGCGCTGATGGCACAGTCTGTTGGTCATTGCGCTGCTAACCTAACAGTGACATCTATCTGGTAGTTCAAATCTGCTCTTGGCTTTGTGGGATAAAGACGGACAACTATCCAATTTACAGCTTCCAAAGATCTGGTGGAGGGTCCACTTTGAATTGGTTCTGATTGGATAGAATTGAGAGACAGAGTACCTAGGATATCAATCTTTATGCTTCTATTCAACTACTGACAATCTTCTTTTTTTGTAGAGTCATATTTTGCACAGTATACATTCCAATAATTAAAAGGAGTTTGCACTTGTTTCTCTTTGTTTTATATTGTGTCGTATGAGAAAATGTATTCCCTTCTTCAGTTGAAAGCTTTGAAAAGGCAACTTTTCTGCAACAAAATATTGCTACTCAAGGTTTGAACTCTGTTTTCAGTTCTTTCATTTTAGAAATTTTGAAGATGTATTTACCTTTTGTCTTTATAATTCTATCTTTTGGCATGTATTAGCTTTCTCACTTTGACCTTTAACATGGTTTATTCAGTTCTTTATATTTTTTTTCATTCACTTAGCTATTTTACATATAAAAACATTTTTACCACCTCTTGCTAGTCGGTTTACTTTAATGTGGTAGCTTGTACATTAATGCTGCAGGCTATGTTTCTGCTATTTCATACACTAGTAATGTCACCCATGGTGAAATGGCTTCAGCAGAGTTTACAGGCTAAGACAAAGAAACAGGACTGGTCATGTATTTCTGAAATAATGGGTCCTTGAACACTCCATGAATTTCAGTGAAATACTGCTTGACATA
Organism: Elephantulus edwardii; assembly: GCF_000299155.1. Taxonomy (NCBI): domain Eukaryota; kingdom Metazoa; phylum Chordata; class Mammalia; order Macroscelidea; family Macroscelididae; genus Elephantulus; species Elephantulus edwardii. The sequence goes on along the minus strand of NW_006399751.1, from coordinate 18,987,319 downwards.
GTGCCAGAAGAGGAGTCTCTAAGGATAGAAGGCATTCAAAATGTGACAGGAAAGAAATTTCCTCCTCAAAGTAGAATCCATATTAATGATGTATATGGAATAAATCTTTAACCTAATGAAGGAACTCTTTCATTCAATGGATGACTTTCATTTACCAATGACACACAAAGAAAAGAATCATCTGCAAATATGCATTAATTATTAGAACATGAAATGAATAAAATATGAATTAAACACAAATTAAAGCTATCAAAAATGAAATGGAACATACAAAGATTGACATCTTAGGTACTTGTGAGCTGAAATGACTGGTCTGAGACATTTTGAATCAAATCTTCATATTCATAATCACAAAAGAAATAGCCAAATATGCCCTGAAATATATTGTTGTTGGTAACAGATTAATATTCATATACATAAAAAAGATATATTACGAGATTATTATTTTTAAAAACATGCATTCACAACTAAATCCAAAATTGACATTGAGAATTTACACCTTTTTCTCTAGTTTGAAATTGACCAAACAAGGAATTGATATGCATTAAAAAGACAAATTGGAAACAAAAAACGGTTGATAGAAGGAAAATATGATCTTGGCTACAGAAACGAAGCCAGAATTTCAATAATGTCATTTTTATAGGGACTTATTTATTGCAAATACCAATCTTTCCCCACATGATCAGCTGCCTCTGCAAACCCAGTGGAGAAGTCAGCTTTGAGTGTGTTTGGATATGACAGTACACAACAACTAAACGTACAAGGAAGTTGGTTCTGCAGTAAGAGCACATAGCAGCAACTATACACATGTGAGAATCATCTCATGAAATACATAGGAATAAAACTGACTACTCTGTGGAAAGAGAAAAGTTCAATATTAGTATGAGACAAGCATTGTTGTTGTTGTTGTTATGTGCCGTCGAGTCGTTTGCTACTCATAGCAACCCTATGTACAACAGCCCTAAACAGTGCTCTATCCTGTACCAATCTCATTGTCCCTGACAAACCCATCTCGAGTAACCCAGTCACTGAATCAATCCAACTCATAGAGGGTCTTCCCCTCCTGCGCTGTCCCTCCACTCACCCAGCAATAGAATGTTGAATAGACCATCAATTGCTCACATAGAATTTCAGTTGAAAACAGAAGAAAATTAAAAGTCCTTAAGAATTAAAATACGACATGAACTCTTTACTATCTAGATTTAAAAACCATTTAAAGAGTAGATTTATTGCATTCATTGTTAGTATCTGAAAACCTGATAAATTGTAAAACATCATAGAGAATACCCAAATGATGAAAGCAAAAAGGCATTAAAAATATCTGAAATAAAAATTCAAAATGGATGTCACTATTGTCTTTGAAACTTAGTCTTGAATGTTGAGAAGCTGTATCAAAAACCAAAAATGGTGAAATATGAGAACTGAGTAGAGGATTTCAAGGGCAACTAGAAAATATTCAAATCTTCTGATATTAACAATTAAGGATAATGTTAACAAAGAAAAGAAATTCCAGAACATTTATTGTGCTCATGTTAAAGTTCTACAAAGACTTAAAGATGTTGTTGTTGTGTACCATTGAGTCACTTGCGACTCATAGCGACCCTATGCACAATAGCCCTAAACTCTGCTCTGTCTTGTGTCAATTGCACTGCCTCTGACACTCCCATCCCAATAAACCCAGTCACCGAATCAATCCACCTCATAGAGGGTCTTCCCCTCCTGCGCTGTCCCTCCACCCTCCCCAGCATGATGTCCTTCCCCAAGGACCGGTCTATCCTTACAACATGTCCAAAGTATGTTAGATGGAGCCTCAGAATCCTTGCCTTCAAGGAGCATCCCGGTTTAACCCTCTCTAAGTTGAATCTGTTTGTTTTCCTAGCAGTGCATGGCACTCTCAATACTCTTCTCCAGCACCACAGCTCAAAGGCATCAATTCTCCTTCTGTCCTCCTTGGTCATTGTCCAACTCTCTGATGCATAACAAGTGATTGCGAAGACCATGTCCTGCATCAGATGCACCTTAGTCTCCAGAGAGACACCATTGCTCTTCAGTACTTTGGAGAGGTTCCTAAGAGCAGACTTTTCCATGGCAATGCGCCTTTTAATTTCCTGGCTACTGGTGCCAAGAGTGTTGACTGTGGAGCAAAGCAAACTAAAGCTGTGAACAATCTCAATCTCTTCACCATCCATCCTAATGCTTCCAATTGGCCCAGTGGTGGGAATCTTTGTCTTCTTGATATGAGCCTCAAGCCATATTGGAGGCTACAGTCCTTGACCCTCTGCAGCAGGTGCTTCAGGTCCTCCTCAGTTTTAGCAAGCAGGGTTGTGTCATCTACATAACGCAGATTGTGGATAGATCTTCCACCAATCTTGACCCCACATTTCTCCTCATAGAGCCCAGCCTCCTGGATGATCTGTTCTGCATACAGGTTGAAAAGGTATGGAGATAGGATGCATCCCTGGCATACGCCCTTCCCAATTTTGAACCATGCAGTGTTCCCGTCCTCTGTTCTGATGACTGCCTCCTGGCCCAAGTATAGGTTTTGCATTAGAACTCTCAAGTGTTCCAGGATTCCCCTTCTTCTCAGAGTCAGCCACAGTTTGTTATGATCCACACAGTCAAATGCCTTTGCATAGTCAATGAAACACAGATAGACATTCCTCTAGTATTCCCTGCTTTCAGATAAGATCCGTCTAACATCGGCTACAATATCCCTAGTACCACGATCCCTTCTAAACCCAGCCCAGACTTCTGGCAGTTCTCTGCTGATGTTCTGTTCCAGTCACTTTTGGATAATCTTCAGTAGAATCTTGCTTGCATGTGAAGTCAGTGAGATTGTTCTATAGTTTCCACACTCTGTTGGTTCACCTTTCTTTGGAAGGGGAACAAATATAGATCTCTTCCAGTCAGTTGGCCGAGTGGCTTTTCTCCAGATTTCTTGGCACAACTGGTGAGCACGTCCAGAGCCAGAAGAGACTATAAAAATTACGATGGAGCGTAGAAAAGCCGAAGCACAAGGAAGAATTGAAGATCCTAAAGAATTGAATAGAAGATTTCAAAAGGCAGCACGGGATGACAAAGTAAAATATTACAATGAAATGTGCAAAGAGTTGGAGTCAGAAAATCAAAAGGGCAGAACTCGCTCAGCATGTTTTAAGCTCAAGGAACTGAAGAACAAATTCAAACCTCGAGTTGCTATAATCAAGGATGCTTTCGGCAGAATATTAAATGATCCAGGAAGTATTAAAAGAAGATGGAAAGAATATACTGAATCATTGTATTGGAAGGAATTGGCTGACACAGAAGAATTTCATGAAACAACATATGAGCAAAAGCCTGTGGTGATGAAAGCAGAAGTTCAGGCTGCTTTGAAGGAAATAGCAAAAAATAAGGCCCCAGGAATAGATGGTATACCAATTGACATATTTCAGCTAACAGACTTAAAGATAGCCATGCTCAAAGAACAAGGGAACACTGTATAGTTTAAAACCAGAAAAGGTAAGTGTCAAGGCTATATGTCTTTACCATACCTATTCAAACAGTATGCTGAGCAAATAATGTGAAAAAATGTGTTTATAAAGAAGAATATGGCATCATGATCGGAGGAATACTCATCAATAAACTGCAAAAAATTGTTACAATCCCTTGCTAACTATTAATTATTTTAAATTTTAATATAAAAATTTATCATTGTAATATGCATTCTATTCTATTACAGAATTTCTGACCTATTTCCAGGTGTTTTCTTTGGTGTGTGTGTGTGTGTGTGTGTGTGTGTGTGTGTGTGTGTGTGTGTCTGTGTGTAAAAGAAAGCAACTATTTTTTTCTTCATTGATATTTTAAAAATACATGTATTTTTAATTAATATTTATTCTACAAAACTCTGATGTATGCCTAAATATATGGAATATTTTGGCTTTAAATGGAAATATTTTACCCAGAGTACCGTAATGCCTAGGGTGTGTTAATGAGGGAAACAGCTATAAGTATAAAGTTAAATAACTATAAAAAAATGAGAAAGAGTGAAATACAATTAATGAAAGGAAAAATGATAGAGTGGTAACGGAGAGCATTTCAAGGAGAATATTTAGAGAACATTTGTCCAAAAGTATGATCATTACAAAAGGATCAAACTAGAAAATATAAGTGTGAAAAAGCCTGCTAGTTAGTAAAACTATAAAAATAAGCTCTGGTGAGAAAATGTGCTTGCTGTAAGTCAGTTTATTTTAATAAATCTACAATAGTAATATCTATGCATTCTGAGAAAACTTAAAAATAAGAAATTTATTATGGAGAATGGAGAAAATTGGCAAAGGAATTGTGCAGATCTTGTTACATTTACTTGCTTGTTTGATTTTTAATAACAAAACTTATATCATTGTATTATTCTGATGTATATTCATTCACACGTAGTAAAAATTATTAATATGTGTTATTTCAGCAATTATTTTAATATAAGATATTGTCTAGACAAATTCTCATTAAAATGGTTATAAATAATTTGTCTTTTATATATTTTCCTTTAAATTAAGATTTCTTATATAATTAAAAACCACTGCAATTTAAAATCTAGTGCTTGGGAGTAAGGTAAAAATATAGTTACAGTTATACAAATTGAGGTATAATATACTTATCAAGAAACGAGATTCTACAATACTCTTGTTATTGTTAGGTGCAGTCGAGTTGAGTATGAGTCATAACTACCCTATGAACAAAAGATCTGAACCTAGTACTGTCCTGAGCCGTCTTCACACTACTTGACACACAAGAGCCCATTGTAGCCATCACCATGTCAATCCACCTAGGTTAGGGTCTTCTCTCCTTTACTTCCCAACATCATGTCCCTTTCAAAAGAATAGAACTTTCTACCAGTATGTCCAAAGTATTCAGGTGAAACATCATCATTTTTGCCTGCAAATAGCACTCGGGCTGCACCCTCTCCAAGACATATTTGTGCTCTTGGCTGTCCATGAGATGTTCCGTGCTCTTCTTTAGCACCACAGCTCAAAGGTGTCAATTCTTTTTCCGTCATCTTTATTCATTGTCCAAGTCTCAGATACATAGCTAGTAATCAGAAAGGCTATAGCCTGAATCAGATGCACCTTAGTCCTCGAAGTGACATCACTACCCCTCAATAATTTGGAAAGGTCCCAAACTGCAAATTTTCCCAATGCAAAGCATCTCCTTATTCCTGACTGCTCTTACCAAGAGTGTTAATTGTGTATCCAAACAAGACGTTGACAATTTCAATCTCCTCTCCATTTATCAAGACACAGACTACTGGTCCAGTAGTATGAGTCTTTGTTTTCTTGATATTGAGATGCAATTCATACTGAAGGCTGCATTCCTTGATCTTCTGCAACAAGTTCCTAAGTCCTCTTCACTTTCAGCAAGTAAGGTTGTGTTATGTGCATAACACAAGTTACTGATGAATCCAATCCTGATGCCACATTCCTCTTCATAGAGTCCTGCTTCTTGGATGATTTGCTCAGCATATAGATTGAACAGGTGTAGAGATAGAATACATCCCTGACACACTTCCTTCCCAATTCCAAACTATACAGTTCTCCCCTGTTCTGTTTGCACAGCAGCCTCCTGCTCCAGGTATAGGTTCCTCATGAGCACAATCAAATGCTCTGGGATTCCCATTCTTCTCAGTATCAGCCACAACTTGTCACAATCCATATAGTCAACCCCTTTGCATAGTCAATAAAGTACAAATAGACATTCTTCTGATTTTCCTTACTTTCAACCAGGATCCATCTGACATCAGTAATGATATGCCTGGTGCCATGGCCTCTTTTAAATCCCACTTGAACTTCTGAAAATTCCCTACCTATTTACTGTTCCAGCCAGTTTTGAATGATCAGCAGCAGTATTTTGATTGCATGTGATAACTGATATTTTTTGATAACTTCCACATTCAGTTAATCATCCTTCCCAGGAAGAGAAACAAATATGAACCTCTTCCAACCTGTTGGCCAGACAGCTATTCTGTTCATATGGTACTTCTTAAAAATTTTCAGTGTCAATCAATTCTTTCTCACCTGTGAGTGAATCTTTAGCTTGGCAAAGTTTGACCCTGGTGGTTAAGTGTTTGTGATTTACTTAAATCTAGGGATAAACTGTTCGGGCATTTCTAATTGTGTTAGCAATCAGGGGTAAACTGACTAACTGTGTCTGATCTCATTTACAATCAAATTGAGTGGGAAGCCTCTTGTGTAGGCAAGCAGGATTTGATGGGCAGGCCTTTGTATTTAAAAGTCGCTTGGGCACTTGGGCCTGCTATTGATTGTGTTTGGAGATAAAGTTGTTCTAAGTAGCGCAGCACTTGTCTGTCATTTTGCTCACTGTGATTACTTGGGTTTGCTGTGATACTGAAACCTTTCCCATCAGAGTGTCAAACTGGAAAAGGGTTTCCAATCATGGATGGGTTTTGGTGGAGCTCCCTGGTTAAGACAGACTAGGTAGCAGGATGGCATCTCCTTCCTAAATAAAAGGCTTTTTAAAAACCTATGAACACTAAACAAAGAGGGTAGTTATTTACAATATACTTTCTGGAATTATAGACAATACTATACTATAATAGTCTTTGGATTATAGTCACCTTTATCAGGGCATGATGATAGATTATGAAGAGATTAAGATTGTTAACAACTTCAGCTTGCTTGGCTCCATAGTCAACACTCTTGGTACCAGTTGAAAGGAAATAAAAAGATTAATAACAATGGGAAAGTCTGCTTTCAGGGACCTCTCAAGAGTACTGAAGAGCAATGATGTCAGTCTGGAGAGTAGGATGCCCCTGATCCAGGCCATAGTTTTTGCAATTACTTGCTAAGCATCAGAAAGCTGGACAATGACTAGGGTTGATGGAGAAGAGTATTAAATATACCATGATCTGCTTGGAAAACTAACAATTTCATCCTGGAGAGGGTAAACCTGGTTGCTTCTTGGAAAAAAAAATTTGACTCTCTATCTGACATTCTTTATGCATGTTTCAAGGAGGGGACTGATCCTTGAAGAGGGACATCATGCTTAGAATGGTGAGGGACAGAACAAGAGAGAAAGACCCTTGAAGAGATGGATTGACTCAGTGACTAGGGTAAGGAGGGGACATGTGTCAGAGACAATAATGGTTGGTTTAAGATAGAGCAGGGTTCAGAGCTGTGGTACTTAGGGTTGCTAAGAGTTGCAAGGAATTCTAGAGCATGTAACAACAACAACAATGATGTTCTGCAGCAAATGTATTATCTTACAATTTTTGCACCTCCAAAGTTTGTGGATTAGCTGTAGAAATTTAAGTAGCTATCAGTTTTCCTATAACTTCTATTTTGCTTAATTTGTTCATTAAAATAGGCCTTCATGCATTATAACCTTTCTGTATACTTACTGTTACCTTTTAAAATTCACTGCTTTCTATATACTATAGCTAGATTTATCAGTTCATTAGAGCTGCAATTCTGAATTTTTTTATTCACAGATTTTCATTTTTATCATTTCAAGTTTTTTTCCCCACGTCCCTTATGTCCCTCCACAGAGAAAAAAAATAGGATAGTTATCTACTAAATACTGTGGAGAGAGAGAGGGAGAGGGAGGGAAAGACAGAGAGAGAGAGAGATGATAGGTAGGTAGGTAGGTAGGTAGGTAGGTAGATAGATGATAGATAGATAGATAGATAGATAGATAGATAGATAGATAGATAGATAGATGATAGATAGATAGATAGATGATAGATAGATCCTCTGACTTCCTGTTCTTGACAAATAACTTGTTTAAACCAATTGAAGCTAAGAGTACTTTCTAAGTTAATGTAACCTTGAAGAGTTTTGGTAGAACAAAAGTTCAATTGGAAGAAACAATATTTTTTTCCTCCAATATTTATTCCACTACAAGTCCTAGATAATTAAATTTAAATTTAGTTCATCTCTAATGAGACCATTTTACTAACTCCCACTCCTCAGCCACAGATTTCTTTCCAGAATGAATATGAAAGTGGCATGGATTTTATTTTTCCTCTTCCTAAAGTGATCTGGATGCAATGCTGCTTGGAAAAAAAAAGTTTGAAATCGTAAGTAGTTTCCTTATAGAAACTCAGAATAATTTATTGCATAATTGCTTTAATTAATTTCTGCTTGTTTTAAGTAAATTTTTAAAAATTTTTATGTTTTAGGCATAAACCAACTAAATAGAATTAATAGAAAATATTTCATTTTTAATGTTTGTTAGGTTCTCTCAAGTTGAATATATTCATAGAAACCCTATGAAGAACAGATCTTAAACCCTATCCTATACTATGCTATCTTCACCATCTCTAACACAATTTTGGCCATTCCTGCTGTCACTTTTTCAACCTTGTTGAAGGTCTACCTCTCTTTTACTGACTTTCTCTCCACCTTAATAAGTATAATGTTCCTCTCCAACAAATAGCCTCTTCTAGAAACATGCCCAAAGTTTGTGAGATGAAGCTTTGTTATATTGACTCAAGGAGCACTTTAGCTATACCTTGTCCAAGACATCTATCTTATTTTGGCAGTCCATGGGATATTCAGTACTCTTCTCCAAAATCATAGCTCAAAGGCATTAGTTCTTCTGTTATCCTTAATCACTGTACAGCTCTCAGATGCATAGTAAGTGAATGAAAAGACACAATTTAGTCTTCAAACTGACACCATTGTTCCTCAGGGATTTAGAGAGGTCCTTGACAGCAGATTTGTACAAAACAATACCATTTCTTTATCTCCTTAGTGCTGGTGTCGAGGGTATTGACTGTGGATCTAAAGAGGACAAAATCGTTACCAGTTTCAATCATTTCTCCATCAATGAGGTTTTTCTTATGTTGAGATGTAATCCATATTAAAGGCTGTCTTTAATTGTCTATTGCAAGTACTTTAAGTCCTCCTCACCTTCAGCAATATTATGTTATTGGATAACACAGGTTATTGATGAATCCTCTTTTGAACCTGATCCCACATTCTTTTTCATAGTGTCCAACCTTTAAAATGATTCGCTCTGCTTCAATATTGAACAGGTATGGAGAAAGGGTATAACCCTGATGAACACCTTTCCTGATTTTAAACCAAGCTGTATCCCTTCACTCTGTTTAAACAGCTTCTTGTCTAGGTGGTGGTGGTGGTGTTGTTTTGTGCTGTCCAGTTGAGAACAACTCATAGCAATCCTATGAACAAGCGATCTGAACGCTATCCTTTCCTGTGCCATTATCACAATCTGTGACACACTCAAGTGCATTGCTTCAGTCACCATGTAAACCCACCTGGTTGAGGATCTCTTTTGCCACCCCTCCACTTTCCCAAGTGTGATTTCGCTCTCCTTGCAACATGCCCAAATTATGTGAAGTGAAGCTTCATCATTGTTGCTCAAAATAGCACTCTCATGGCACCTTCTTCCAGATATAGCTGTTTGTCCTTATGGGACCAAGTTAGCTCAGTCAGCATAATGCTCCCCAGTCCCTCCCAAGTTATGTAATAATTTTTGAAAACATTGCTCCCTAGTGCTGCATAGTATTGCATTGTGTGAATATACTACGATTTTTCAAAACAATTTATTTTGTTTGGACATTTTGACTGTTTCCATATTCTTGCAATGGTGAATAATACTGCTGTGAATATTGGTGTAAAACATGTGTGAGGACCCAAGGGGGGCAGCACGAGAGTGGTGTGAATGGGCAGGGGAAAAGCACAGAGTCACACAATTTGATGGATTGAGGGAGACGTAAATAAAAGAATTGGGAAAGATCCAGCAGGGAATTAGAAAGATACAGCAATGGTGGGCATATTTTAGGGTTGGTTAATTTTAGAACATATAGTGAATCAGAATGATTGTATGAAATATAATGGGAAAGAAAGATAGTATGAAACATAATGTATGCAAGCTTGGTAAACAAAATAATATAAAATAAAAATTAACAATAAAACCCGTAAAAGATATATCTGTTTGTTCTTTTGGTAGTCCATGCAATCTTCAGCACTGTCCTCCAATACCACACTTCAAAAGAATCAATTCTTCTGTTATCATTAGTCCAGGTCTCAAATGCATAGCAAGTGACTGAAAAGACCATGGCCTGAATTGGGTGTATCTTAGTCCTCAAATTGACGTAATTTGCTACTCAATAATTTTGGGAAGACCCTAACTAGAGATTTTTCCCAATGCAATATGTCTCCTGAACTCCTGACTCCTGGTACCAATAGTTTTGATTGTGAATTCAGGATGAAGTTGGTGACAATCTCAATCCCTTCTCCTTACATTATGATGTTGCTTACTGGTCCAGTAGTGAGGATATTTGTTTTCTTGATGTTGAAATACAATCACATTGAAAGCTACATTGTTTAACCTTCAGCAGCAAATGCTTCAAGTCCTCCTCATTTTCAGCAAGCAAGATTGTATCATCTGTATAACTAAGTTTATTGATGAGTTTTTCTCCAATCCTAATGCCACTATTTCCTTCATTCAGTCCATCTACTTAATTTGCTCAACATACAGATTAAATAAGTATTTAGAAAGAATACAACACTAATGCCTGCATTTCCTAATTTTAAATGATGCTTTGCTCTCATGCTCTATTTGTGTACATCAGCATTTTGGTCTAGTTATAGGTTTCACAGGAGCACAATTAAGTGTTCTGGAATTCCCATTCTTCTTAATGTTGGCCATAATTTGTTATGTTACACACAGTCACAATCTTTGCATAGTTAATACAGCACAAAAGTTAATAAAGCACAAATAAACATACTTATGGCATTCTCTGCTTTCACCCAGGATCCATTTGACATCAATAATGGCATCCCTACTGCCACAACATCTTCGTAAACTCAACCTGAACTTCTGGGAGTTATATCTCAATCTCAGTTATATCTCACTATATCTCAATGTAGTGTTCTAGCTGTTTTTAGATGATCTTCAGTATTTGGCTTGCATGTGATAGTAAATATATTGTTTGATAATTTTTACTTTCTGTTGAATCACTTTTCTTGTAAACTGGGACAAACGTAGATCTTTTCCAATCAGTCAGCCAGATAGCTACCTTTGAGAGTTTCTTAAAGTTGTCGTACTTTCGAAGATTGTCTGTGTGCAAGTTTAGAAATACTGTTGGGAACACTTAGTGCAAGCTGAAAACAGCTTACTAGCCAAGCACATGGATGTGTCCCCAAGAAAAACAGGGTGCTTTTATGAGACCTTATAAGACCCAGAAGAGCAGTTTTGAAGGCTTTATGGAGAAACTAAAGTCCTTGAGAGCTTGTAGAAATTACAGACTAAGAAGAAGCTATTGTCGTTGAGAATTTGCTGAAGATAAACTCTTTGTGTCCTTTGTTAAAATTTTCTAAGTAAATCATTATAAGTTCTAGTTTCTGGGTATCCAAGGATATATTCCTGCCTTTCTCCAGAGATAATCGTTAGATATGTTATTTTAGGGTCTTTGAGATAATTGTTTGCTATGTAGCAAGAAGTTTGGTTATTTTGATAGTAAGAGAATGTCCATTTCTTTCTATATATGCTCAAAAAGAATAAATTTTTTTTTATTCTAAGCCTAAGCCCCTAGTACCTCACTTTCTCTCTGTTTTGTTGTTTTTGGTTTTTTTTTTTCCTGCAGCAGCACCACGTCCTCAGTCTCGCCGAAAACATCAATAACTACCCTCCAAATTTCCTAATATAAACATGTAAGCATGTCCGAGGTTTACCTGTTAGTTGAAACATTTAAGCTAGTAACCTATCCATGTCAATGCCCTCAGTGAAGCTTGAACAATGTCAGCCACACATTTATAACTTTTTAAAAATATTTCCAATTGAGTTTTTCATTCTTTTACTTGAAGATTTTCTATGGTGAAATGACAAAATAACCATTAATAATTGTAAATTTACAACTCAAATTATTAATATAAAATAGCTACTTATTTTACTAACTTTTGTGTCCAGATAAGTACCTGGAGGATATTAATGTGCATCACTAAGTAACATAAAGAAGATAAAAATGGCATTAGAGCTTCAATATAATTTTTCAGAAATCCTCTCTCTTCAGGAAGGAATTCACTCTAGGCAAAGGAACATAGGTAAAGAATCAGAATTGAGACAAACATTCTAAATTACTAAGGATATTTCCAATTTCCTTGATAGTGACTAATACAAGACACAGCCTATCGCCATGCCTTTTCCATCTATATGCAGAACAGATCATCCAGGAGACTGAGCTCTATGAGGAGGAATGTGGAATCAAGATTGGAGAAAGACTCACCATAAATCTGTGTTTTGTAAAGGACACAACTTTGCTTGCTGAAACTGACAAAGACCTGACATTTGCAGCAGAATGTCAAGGACTGCAGCCATCAATATGGGTTGAAGCTCAACATCAAGAAAACAAAGATTCTCATCATGATAGATGAAGAGATTGAATCTGTTAACAATTTTAGCTCAGCTCCACAATCAACACTTTTGGCACTAGCAGTCAGAAAAATCAAAAGATAAATTTTATTCAGGAAGTCTACTGTCAGGGACCTCTTTAAAGTGTTAAAGAGCAATAGTATCAGTCTATAGACTAAGGTATGCCTGATTCAGGGCATGGTCATTGCATTTACTTGCTATGCACCAGGAGAACAGACAGGTCTGTCTGAGAAAGGATAAAAACAGGTTTCTCCTTGGAGGCAAGGATTTTGGAGTTCTGTCTCACATTAGGCATGTGGTAAGGAGAACTAGTTCTTGGAGAAGGTCATGGTGCAAGGACAGCACTTTTATCCTACTCTAACTCTAAAATAGCTGAATATATATCAGGGCATTCAGATATAGCTACTATTCCTTCTGTATTTACAAAATGTTTCCTGCATAATTTACTAATTTACTCATAGATTTTTCAGTATTAAAGCTCAATACCTGAACTTTCTTTTCCTTCAGTCCTTTAACTTAGATAAAACATCAAGCACTCTTCTCCCTTTTGGTTTTCTAATTCTAGATGCTTATATATTTTGTTATAATATTCTACTAGATCTCCTTGAGCTATCCCTTACAATTTATTCTCTTCAGAGTTATTTTTTTTCCCCTTTACCACTATCTCATTTGTGTCCAATAGGAAGTTTGAGTTGCATTTGAAATCCATTTTGGTATTATCTTCCTTTCTTTTATATTTTCTTCATGTGTGATGTCCTTGATATCATTTCACAATTTATCTGTTTTAACATGTTAAATCTAGTCTTGAAAGGTATTGTAAATTTAAGTAGGATATAGGGAAGGTCATACTTTGTCTCTTGTGCATTTATTTTAAATTCTTCAACATTAACTTGGAGTTATATATGAGGACTTGGTAGTTCTACTCTTGGTTTCTGGCCTTGTTTTTACTGATATTTTAGTCTTTCTGCCATTTCTTTTGTGGAAAAATAAAGATACCTGCAGGAACTAATAAAGATCAATAATTACAGTATCATCCTAGGGTATTTAGAGGACCTTATATTATTCTTACAGACATATCAATGCCTCTTTATTCAAATGTTAAGATATCCAATGTATTTTTGAAGGATTCTTGCGTCAGAGGTAAATTATCATTCAACCTAAATTAAAATGTCTCAATATCAGTAATTTCTGATATTTGCAAAATCTTTTCTGTATCCTTGGTGTTGTTTTGTGCACCATCAAGTTGAACTGACCCCTAGTTCATTCTCTAGTAAGTATTCAGAGACACTAAATTACACAGATTTTTCTCACCTTTCTCTGTGTATCTTGTGGCACGATTTCTGGATATATTACCATCAGGATTTCTATAGCAGAATATAAAAGCTAACTCTTTACACATTATAACTGTTAAAGTATATTTTATTTAGGATCTTAGTTTTCAATTGTCAAATTTCAAAAGAAATTCTTACTCAAATTTTAACATTTATATAAAATACTAATTAGATTCATATTCTTTCAGGTGTATTTTACCTATTCTAATGAATTAAGTTCTTCTTATACCTATACAGCGACAATAAGAAGATAAGAAATAGTTTAAGTACAAATTCATTGTGTTACTTTAAGTTACATTTCTCTTCATAAGTTCAAGGAAAGGAATATACGTTAGATACATTGCAAGTGATTTTGTGTTTAGTATCTTTTGCTAATGGAACCTAAGGTAGTTCCGATGAGTATCAGGGATGAAGTGCTGAAAGTTGTCACTGGGAAACTAGACTTTGAATCAGAATTTTGTCTCAATTTCCTATGAATATCGATTATTCTCTAAGAGTCTGAAAAAACAGCTTCTAGAAGTCAATGTCTCACATATTCTCTGTTTCATTGACTATGCAATCGTGTTTGACTGTGTGGATCACAACAAACTGTGACTGACTCTCAGAAGAATGGTAATCCCAGAACACTTGACTCTGCTTATGCAAAACCTATGCTTAGACCAGGAGGCAGTCATCAGAACATAGCAAGGAAACACTGTATGGTTCAAAATCAGGAAAGGCGTACACCGGGTTTGTATCCTATTTTCATACCTTTTCAGTATATGTTCAGATCATCTGAGAGGATGGGCTCTATAAGGAGGCATGTGTCATGATGATTGGAGAAAGACTCATCAGCCACCTGTGTTATGCAGATGACACAACCTTACTTGTTGAAACTGAGGAGAGCCTGAGGCTTTAACCACAGAAGGTTAAGGACTGCTGCCTTCAACATGAATTGAATTCAATATCAAGAAAACAAATTTTCTCACCTCTAGGTTGGGTCACTTGGTAGCTTCATGATAGATACTGAAGAGAGTGAGATTGTTAACACCTTCAATTTGCTTGTTTCACAATCAGCATTTTTGGTATTAGTAACATGGAATGGCAAAGGGAACAGTGATGAAGGAGATCAATCAGAACTGGTTTTGACAGAGACTTTGGCAATATGACAATAGAAACCGACCCTCAAGGAACACGGCTATATGCCAATAAAAACTGACTCTCAAAACAATGTGGCAAAACGAGACTCAAGGAAAAGACAAATGAAATGGCTAAAAGTGACCATATGCCCATTAGAAGGGATGCATTTCAACTGTGTAAACCCCGCTCCCTGCTGGCAAAGGATATATAAACCCTTTTGTAAGATAAGGAATTGTTCTGCCAATCAGAAGGAACATAGTTCAAATCTACTAGTTAGTCTATGGGCGAAAGATGGGGAATTTTCTCCTGTGCAATTTATTACCTCTGAAAATTCACTGAAGGGTCAGGTATGGGGCTGTTCTGACTGCACAGTAGAACAATGTCAGGAGATTCTCAAGGTTTCAAAGCCTCAAAAAGACTGAATTGCATCTTATTTGAAATTGTGTTCTACATGTTATACCTCTTTTGATCAACAGTCTTTTCTAGAATCATTTAGTTAACCATACAAGTCAAATTGCTTTGCAAATGCTTAAAAATGCAAAAATACCATAAAAACTTAATTTGAAATATGTTGATTTCCAAATCTTTTGTGGAAAGGGATGAGATATTACAATGAGTGATAGTATATTTATATTTTACCTTTACCAAGATACGTTTCAGAATATGACTAATATACTAAAAATTAAAAATATAAAACCAGAAATATCACTTTGAAAGACATCTACTGTCAGCAGCAATAGACCTCAAAATCAGTACGTAAGAGCAGGACTTACATTTCTTTCTTGATTTATCCTTATACCCTTGCACTAAAAAATTATACCTTATAAAATCAGAGCTTAACTCACTCATTTTCCATCCTTCTTCTCTTTCCAGATTTTGTCTTGGAATCTAAAATTATATGCAACAAAATAAATTCATATTTTGGCTGTTGTGTTTAATCCATCAGCATTCAAATGTATCACCAATGATATTCACAGCCAAGGAAAAGAATTGCTATCTGAAGGAACTAAATCTGCTCTCTCTATTTTTAAAAATGTTAACATTTTTAAAGGTGAAAGAGGTCTTCCTTGAAACAGGCAAGTGATTCCTTGCTATGAATTTGCTAATTTATTCAAATTTTTTTATTGAACAGGAAGTGAACAATCATATCAAATATGACTGCTTGCACTTTGTTCAAAGCAAACCTGTTCTCAAGGGACACAAGCTATTATTATTGACTGAAAGATGACACGATATAATAGCATTTACTAAGTGCCTATTTTTTTAAAATAATTTTTATTTTATATGGGTTTACATACAAAATTTATATACTTTGTTTTCATACATTCCTGTGTTAGCATAGTGTTTCATATTATCATTCCCATATGTTTTATGCAATTAATCATCACTCATCCATGCCCATTAATACCCCATTTTTTCAGGTCCTCACTGGATCTTTCCAGCTTCCTTCACCCCCTTACTCTGCCCATCAAACTCTGTGACCTTGAGATTTCCCCCTCTCTCTACCTACCCTCAGCTCCCCTTCTCCTTCCTCTTTGCTGTTTGGAATTTTTTATACATCTTACTAGTTATCTTTCTACTTTTACAATAATGGTCTTATGCAGTATTTGCCTTTATGACGCTGAGTTAGTTCACTCAGCCTAATTCTCTCTAACCTCTCCCATGTTAGATAGAATTTTTCAAAATCATTATTCCTGAGTGCTTCATAGTATTCCTTCATGTGAATGTACCACAATTTCTTAATCCATATGTCTGTCAATGAACATTTTGGTTGTTTTTTGTTATTGTGAAAAATGCTTCTATGATCATCACTGTACAAATATCTGTTTGTATCTCAGTTCTCCCGGATAATCTGTTCTGCTTATCTGGGAGGCTGGGCTCTATGAGGAGAAATGTGGGGTCAGGATTGGTGGATGATTTATTAACAATCTGCGTTATGAGGATGACACAACCCTGCTTGCTGAAACTGAGGAGGACCTGAAGCGCCTGCTGCAGAGTGTCAAGGACTGCAGCCTACAATATGGATTGAGGCTCAATGTCAAGAAGACAAAGATTCTCACCACTGGACCAATCGGCAGCATCAGGATGGATGGTGAAGAGATTGAGATTGTACACAGCTTTAGTTGGCTTGGCTCCATAGTCAACAGTCTTGGCACCAGCAGCCAGGAAATTAAAAGGCGCATTGCCATGGGAAAGTCTGCTGTCAGGGAGCTCTCCAAAGTGCTGAAGAGCAGTGGTGTCTCTGTGGAGACTAAGGTGCATCTGATACAGGCCATGGTCTTCGCAATCACCTGTTATGCATCAGAGAGTTGGACAATGACCAAGGAGGATAGAAGGAGAACTGATGCCTTTGAGCTGTGGTGCTGGAGAAGAGTACTGAGAATACCATGGACTGCTAGGAAAACAAATAGATTTGTCCTGGAGAGGGTTAAACCGGGTGGCTCCTTGGAGGCAAGGATTCTGAGGCTCCGTCTAATTTACTTTGGACATGTAGTGAGGAGAGACCGGTCCTTGGAGAGGGACATCAGGCTTGGGAGGGTGGAGGGACGGTGCAGGAGAGGAAGGCCCCCTATGAGGTGGATTGATTCAGTGACTGGGATAATTGGGATGGGAGTGTCAGAGACAGTGCGATTGGCACAGGACAGAGTGGAGTTTAGGGCTGTTGTACATAGGGTCGCTATGAGTCGCAGGCGACTCGACGGCACATAACAACAACAACCACAACAACAATCTCAGTTCTAATATCGTTGGGATACATTCCCAGAAGTTGATTAGCTGAGTCATATGGAATTTCCCTTTTACGTATTTTGAGGGTGTTGGATATAGGAAAATTTAATATTTAATCTATGACAATTTCTAATTGAGTAGTTTTAGACAAATAGATCACTTAGCTTTTTCATTTTATTAATTTTAAAAGTACATTTCATAGAAATATATTAAATGAAGTATTTAATTTCTGGTAATTTTTTTCTGCAATCTATGTAGCTCTTATGGCCCAGTGGATATGAAATTGCACTACCAATCCAAGAGAAGGTGGTTTTAAGTATGTAAGTTTTTCCCAGAAACTATTTCCTTGACTTCTGATAAATTTTTCAGTCTTTTTATGACCACATGCATTTAGGAATTTTCTTTTCTGGGTTTGAACGCCAACAACAACCTCACCCACAATCAGGTATAATTTATAATTGTTTTACTAAAATATTTAAAAACCCAATTGCAAAAAAAAGTATATTTTATCTTCTGGTTAGATTTTACTTTATGAAGTAATCTTTCAAATAGGATGAGAGGGAAAAAACACATATTTTAGAGGACAGGCCATAAACATAGTGCCTTATATTAAATAGCTTAAAGTCAAAATACATAAATATAAAAAATAAAAATATCATTGATTAGAAATACATTTAATTTTTTTGTACCTGGGGTATAAAATGGATTAACTGGAGATGATACAGGTTCATTTAGGCATTAAAAGATTGATGATGTTGTTGTTTTTGTTATTGTTTGCTACTGAGTCAAGTATGACTCAAATCAACGCTGTGAATAACAAATCTGAGCCCAATTCTTTCCTGGCCATCCTCATCATCTCTTATCCACTTAAGTCCATTGTTACAGGCACTGATCTAATAGCTCTTGTCTTCCTCTGTTTCACTGATTCTCCACCTTTCCAAGCATGATTTTCCTCTCCAAGAATAGTCTTTTCCAGCAACAAGTATGTGAGACAAAGTTTTATCATCTTTGCCCTCAAGGAACACTCTGGCTGCACTTTCTCCAAGATATACCTGTGCTTGCTCTTTTGGAAGCCTATGAGCCTATGGGATATTCAGTCATCTTTTCCTGTGCTGTAACTCAAAGGCACTAATTCTGTTTCTGTTATTCTTATTCATTGTTCAGCTCTCAGATGCAAAGCAAGTGATTAAAAAGACCATCTTTATCCATTGTCTAGCTCTCAGATGCCCACCAAGTGACTAAAATGAGCTGAATTAAGAACACCTCAGTCTTCAAACTTATGAAATTGCTCCTCAGTAATTTGTGGGGGACCCTGGCAGCTGATTTTTCCAGTGCAATATATCTATCTATATCATCTATCTCTATCTCTATCTATCTATCTATCTATCTATCTATCTATCTATCTATCTATCTATATCTATCTATCTCTATCTCTATCATCTCTATCTCTATCTCTATCTCTATCTCTATCTCTATCTCTATCTCTATCTCTATCTCTATCATCTATATCTATATCTATATCTATATCTATATCTATATCTATATCTATATCATCTATATATCATCTATATCTATCTCCTGATCTCCTTGATGCTAATACCAAGGATATTAATATTAATTATAGATCCAAGTAAGATGAAACTGATGACAACTTCAATCTTTTCTCCATCTACCATGATGGTTTTTTATTGGTCCAGTGGTGAGGCTTTTTGTCTACTTGATATTGAGATATAATCCATGTTGAAGGATGTAGTCCTTGATCTTCTGCAGTAAGCAATTCTAGTCCTCCTCACTTTCAGCAAGCAAGGTTGCATCATCTGCATAATGAAAACTGTCTTCCTTCAATCCTGATGCGACATTCTTCTTCATAAAGCCTAGCTTCTCAAATGATTTGTTCAACGTACAGATTTAATAGTTTTGGAGAAAGAATATAACCCTGATGCACACCTTTCCTGATTTTGAACCATGCAGTGTTCCCCTCCTCTATTAGAACCACAGGTCTTGGCCTAAGGATAACTTTCTTACTAGCATAGTTAAGTGGCCTGGAATTCCCATTCTTCCTTCAGTTAGCTATAGTGTGTTATGATCCACACGGTCAAATGCCTTTGTGTAGTCACTAAAACACAAATACACATTATTTCCTGGTATCCTCTGCTTTCAACCAAATGTCTGATTTGACATCATCAATGGTATCCCTGGTACTATGGCCTCTGCTATACCCATCTTGAACTTCTAGAAGTTCTCTGTTAATGTACTGTTCATGCTGTTTTTGGTCAACTCAGTGGCACATAACACCACCACCACAACCACATTATTTTGTTTTCTTGTGATATTAACAATATTGTTCTAGAAGTTCCACATTCTGTTGGATTATATTTCTTGACAAAGGGAAGAATTGTGGAACTCATTCAGACTGTCAGCCAAGTAGTTGGCCTCCAAATATTCTAGCATAAACTAGTGAGCATATTTAGGACTGCATCTGTTAGTTGAAACATATCAATTGCTATCTCACAGATTCCTGAGACCGTTTTCTTTCCCCCCAGTGTTTTCAGTACAGCCTGAACTTCTTACTTTGTGACCACTGACTCTGGTGCATATGGTGTTTCCTGAGATGTATCACTGTCAATCAACTCTTTCCGGTACTATGCCTCTATGTATCCTCTCCTCTTCTTTTGATGCTTCCTGATAATTTAAGGATTTGGCCATAGCCTCTCTCAGTTTTGCTACTTGAAGACTGAAATTGTTTGTCAGTTATTTCAATTTGTGAAATGCCGAGTGAATTTTTCTCTTGTTATTTTTCAATTCCATTCTTTGTACATTCCCTTAAAATATTTGTTTTGTTTTCTCTCCAACTGCCCTTCAAAATCTTCTGTTCATCTTTTAGTTTTGTGTTTTTCTCTTTTGTTTTGGCTTCTCAATACCCCAGTGAAATTTTCAGTCGTCTAGTTTTTGTCTTTTCTTCCTCCTCTGCCTCTGTAATGCCCTTTTGTTCTCTTCATGGATAACATCTCTCACATCATTCTATAACTCATGTCATAAATCATTAATGTTTAATGTCTCAAGCCTTTTGTGTAGATGAGTTTGAAATTCAGGTGGGTTAAACTTAAGGTTACATGTTTGTTCTTGTGGATTTGTTTTCATTTTCTTCAGCTTTTAAGTCACACTTACACAGGATTTGTTCCACAGTTAGAGCCTGACCTGATTTTGACTGTTGATATTGAGCCTCTCCAATAATTCTTTCTAAAGACGTAGTCAATCTGATTCTTTTGCAGTTCATCAAGTGAATTCCATGGGTAATGTCACCTGTTTTTTTTTTTTTTAAGTTATTTGCGATGAATAAGTCATTGAATGTACAAAATTCAATCATTTGATGCCCAGCCTCTTTTCATCCCCAAGATCATATTTTCCAATAATCGTTATTTCCAACTTTTGCATCTTCGTCACCAATGGTTATTAATGAGTTTTATTCCATTTTTGGTCAATTTTGTTTTGCAAATGCTGGTAGAAATCCTCAATCTCCTTCTCTTTGAGTTTAGTTATTGGTCCATATATTTGAATAATATTTGTATTAATAGGTCTTTCTTGTATGCATATGGATGGTATTCTATCACTCACAACACTGTATCTTAGGGATAGATCTTGACTTTGTCTTTTTCACTATGAACGCAGCACCATTCTTTCTCAGGATTTTCATTCCCAGCACAACAGATCATATGATTGTTTGATTCAAAATTGTCCGTGGCAGTCCATCCAACTAGTCCTGTAAAGCCTATAATGTTGATCTTTATGTGTTCCATTTCATTTTTGACAATTTACATTTTTCTTATATTCATACATCATACATCCACATTCTAATTATTAAAGACTGCTTGTAGCTATTTCTTCTCATTTTGAGTTTCTATCAATCTGGGTTCTACCACTAATACTATATGAGCTTAATATTTTTAGAGAGCGAAAAATGATACCATTCAAAGATGGCCTTGTGCTGGCATATCCAGATAATATATTCACTTTTTTTCCTCCAGATATTTACCGAACAAAGTAATACTAAGTCAATGACAAATAAAACCATTTTTTAATAATAAGAACAAAATTAAAAGCCAAAAAACCCTTCAGAAATGGAAGATGGTAAGATTTCTGCAGTGAGAGTATAAATGTATAAGTGGAACTTCTCCACAGAAAACCGATAGTTTTCGTTTAAGTGGCCAACATTGTTTTTTTAATGTCTCTGAAAATTGAGGTCAAGGCATACTGAAAACTCGTTGTCATTGGGTCAGAACCTCCTCATTTCTGACCCTCCAATGAGTTTCCTACTCTTAAATCACATATAAAGAGATTGCCCCTCTTTATTTTACAGAGCTGCTGATATATTCCAAGTACCAGAGAGGAGCATGTGTGACCTTGCTGTTACCAGAACAACTCCCTATGGACTATGCTTCTAGAGCTACCGAAACGACTTACAGAATATCTACAAAATCTAAGTCTTAATAGCTGCATTCCTGGGTATCTATTCACAATCCACTCAACCATAAGTCCTTGCAATGCCATATTGGGGAGGGCATACCCTAGGCATGTCCTTTAAAGAAGATGGGAATCTTCTCTCCTTCTCTGCTTGTCCCTCTCAGGCTATAAATTTTCTTACGATTGGCAGCCTGAACTTTTTCATTTTCTGATTCCATGTTATATCTGCATAGCTAATCCAAAGGTGTGCTTATGGTGGTTTCAATTCACTAGTAGCTCCACGGGAAAAAAGTGAGCAATTTCCTCCCTTGAGTTTTATCATAGCCTACGAAAGCCAGCTGGATGGTCATTTATGAGTCAATTTGGACTTGACAGCAATGACTTACTGTTGCAAAAATTTTCTTTATTTCTGGCAGACACAGCCATAGTGCCAGATTTCTCTTGCCTCATACATCTCCCATAAGCTCTATCCCAGACGTTGTTGTTGTTGTTGTTGTTGCTTGCCGTTAAATCAATGACAACTCATAACAAACCTATGAACAAAAGGCCTGATGTCATTCTACAACTATGATGGTTTCTCCAAGTTCATATAAAGTTTCCAAAGGCATGTGGTTTACGAAATGGATGCCACTCCTGTTTCCAAACCTATCTTAAACTGGGATTTCCACCAAACACTGTCCACTAGAGAAACAGTTATAGCATTTGACACCTAAATGGCACAAGGCCAGCATCACAGCAAACCCAGATTTCCTCAGTATGCAAAATGAAATAAGAATGCTGTATGATTTAGAAGTGTGTTCCTCCAAAATATAACAACACTAGACCCTCTGTCCTGTGACCCAGGCCCAACAGATTTTGAAAAAATCAGGGCATCTTATTATTGTTATATATCATTGAGTCACCTGTGACTCATAGCAACCCTATGTATAATATCTCTGACCTCTGATTTTTTCACCATTTCAGCTTGTTCATAGCGTAGATATTTCATGGTATATTTGGCAAGTGAAGAACACTAGGATTTACCACTTTGTGCCCAATTATAACATAAATGTATCACATCATTCTAGAAAAATAGAACCTTTAATTCCAGTGTTGGCATGAGATTTCTTCCCAGGAAGAAAGGCCGAATTATTTAACACTGCCCAAGAAGACTGCCACAAGTTATAGAGTGGAGATCTTCATGCTTAAGAGGATCATTCAAAACATGGAAATCTTGGTAAAGTACATTTAAGAACAGGCTTGTGGCTTTTAAAGAAAAGTAAACCAGCAGAGTCAATATAAGTTTAGTAGAGAAAACTAAGAAGAGCCTTCCTTAGAATAAAATTAGTTTGAGAATTAGGAGAATTGTGTGTACATGCTGGATAACACCCACTCAGGAACAAATAGAACAAAATGTGGATGGAGACTTGAAAACATCCTCCTTTTACACAAGAACTCATCTATAGGGGATGAAAAGCAAACTATAAAAGTGACTTAAACTACTTTTCTTTAAACACTAGAGGAAAAACAATCTACTCTTATCTAGGGTCAATGTTTAGAAAACCAGGCTTAAAAAAATGACATTGTGCAATCCCTAAGAACTTTGGAAAACAATGTAAATAATCAAGTTGTGCTCTAAAGAACAAACATATTAGCAAACGTACAATTTTAAATGGCTAAGCAATGGGCTTGAGCACAGCAGAGATTGTGAGCATGGCATAGGACTTGTCATGGATTCATGCTGTCATACATAGGGCTACTGAGAGTCAGGATCACCTGGGCTACTTGTAACAATAGTGATGTGGAGTTCAATGAACAAACAAGTATGTTTTAGAGAAAGTGCAACCAGATTACTTCTTAGAGGCAAGCATGGTGAAGTTTTATCTCAAATGTTTAAGCATGGGGTTAGGAGGAGCAGGTCTTCGGAAAAGGACATTGTGCTAGGAAATTTGGAGGATGAGCAAAAGAGAGGAGGAAGTCCCTCAAAAAGATGGATTGACACAGTGACTGTAGCAATGAACTCAAGCAGATCAGAAAGATGCTAAACATGGCACAGGATAGGGCAAGGTTCAGGTTCACTGTTCACAGGGTCATTATGAGTCGTATCTGACTCTATGGCACCTAATGACATCTACAATGGCACACATCATTATGCACTGACTTCCAGCTAAAGGGTTGTTGGTTAGGACCTACTTAGATGCACTTAAGGAAGATACACCTGACAATATGCTTCTGAAAGGTCAGAGCTTGAAAACCTAAAGGACAATTATATTCTATATACTTGTGGTTTTTATGATTCATAATAAATTTGGTAGTTACAAATAACAACAACAATGAGACTTAAGCATACTTAAACATTAAGTAGTTTATGGTGACCAAAGGCAGCCAACATAAATGACTTCTAGTATAAAACATGAAAATGGAGGAGAAAAAGAAATATAATTATGAATTGAGATAAATGAATTTACATGACATTAAATCAGTCAAATTACTAAGCAAATAACAAAGCAAAAACCGAAAATATTCTATTCTGGATAATGAGTTTCTCTTCTGGTGTCATAGTCCATTGTGAGATGCCCTGATAACACAAAGGCTGCTTAAAATCTACCTGTGGCAAAGAAAAATGGGCAGTTCCTTTCCATCTGTAACTTCAGAAACCCAATAGACCAAGCTGACAGCAGTGAATTTAAGTTTCAGTCCTTATTTTCCAAATGGGATTTAGTTAAAATTGAAATTTGTAATGTGGGATAACATTAATTATAAACATCTGTTTGATTTGTTGGTGTGTGGGTTTTGGGTTTTTTGGGGGGCTTTTTATGTGTGTGTGTGTGTGTGTGTGTGTGTGTTTAATTCAGACGGAAGTCTGACATTAGTTTGTTTGTTTTAGTTCAGAGGAGCTCTGGTTGCCTATGAGACAAGGAGTTGTGTGGCCAGTGGTTCAAATCTACCAGATGTTCCGTGGGAGGAAAATGGACAATATCCTCCCTTGTGGTTTTCAACCTCTGAAAACCCACCAGAAGTCAGCTATGAGTCCTTTCTTACCCACTGAAAATAAGTTGTTTTCTAATTGTTAAATCAAATTAAACCCACTATTTGTTCTTTGAACAATAGGAAATCATCCTCTTCCAAATTCAACTTTTAATTATAAGATAGTAATAATACTTCTTATGCAATTTAATTAACTGTAATAATACATTGTCCTATTTACATAAGAAGTTAGACATAATCAACATTTTTCATTATTGTTCTACAATCAATTCTTTGCCAAAGGCATGATTTGTCCCAGTACACAAAGTGTCACTGTCAATTCATCTAAACTCTTTCTAAAAATTAGAACCCTTGGATTGAGACCAATAACTAAGTAGTTTAAATAGTGTTTTCCACATTGTAGAAAGAAGCCACCAAATCTCAAATTTAATAGTCCCTGCAACCGTTTATGACTTAGATGTAGAAAGCTTGAGTGGGTCGACAATTATCATTATGTTCTAGATCCAGTTCTGTTAGCTAGATGAGTTTCAATGACACTGTACTATTTGGAAACAGGCCACCAAAATTTTAAATCTTTAATGTTGAAAGTTGTAAATATAAATCCCATTTTGTATTGATGACAATATATGTGGAATATTAGGAAGGAAACACATGCTCTTCAAAGTGTTACATTCAGCCAAAGCAGACTTTTATTGGACATTAAAAGTGTTTCCTAGGAGTACGCAATGAGGTTTGCAGAGTGGATTATATTTGGGGGCAGGGGGTGGGGTTTGGGGAGGTGCGGGGTGGGGGGATTGTGTACCAATGAGGGCGGGGAGAAGGGTGCAACAATGAATGAATGGAATTCCAAAATCTCTGTAGATGTTCATTGAAATGAAAAATAAACTAAATTTTAAAAAAAAAAGTGTTTCCTAAAACTTTCATTTAGAAATGTTGCTTCAAAATTAATATAGCATTTGAATTAAAAAGGGAGTCCTGATGGTATAATGCGATACTAAGGCTGCTTACCTAAAAATACCCAGCTCAAATCTAGCAGGTTTTCCAGAGAATGATGGGAAATTTCTTCCTTTAAAGATTTAAAACCAGTGCAGGGTTGAGTTAGAGACTTATGAGTTGGAATTTACTTGCTGTTGGTGGGTTTGGATGTTCTGATTTGGATTCAGAAGCTGTAAATAAAATGTAAACCAAGCTGAGAGGAAGAGGTCCTCACATAGAACTGAGGTTTAGAAAATGTGTTTATATCCTTGATTTCAGTAGTATCTGGACTTGGCATCCTATTTTATTTTTTAATGGTATAAATCCATTGATTACTTTCTTGGGCTTTGTGATTTCTTTTTTTGAAGCTGTTTTTGAACTTTTAAATAAAAGAAGACTGACTCAAATCTCAGTACATCTGTCAGTTATCTAACAAGTGTTTGCCAATTTGCTAGAATCTGAAGATAGAGGGAAAAAATTGCATGCTATTTTTTTCCCTTAAATACTTGCATTCTTATTCAACAAAAAGACTTTTTGGATTTCACAACAATTTAGGAAAGCACAATCAAGTACTTTCTATAGAAAATGTTTGTATTTGAGTTTTAGATTCCTTTGAGATTGGCAAGCACAAGAATTTTAAAACAATGGTTGAAGCACAAAAGAAATATTGATAAATAGTAAGATAAATATAAAAAGATCAGGGAGAAAGCAAGCAAAGGAACAACTGCAAAAGCTGACCACTAATAAGAGAATTATCAGTAATATGTCTATAATTATTTTTTTACTTCACAAGAGAGGGGAAATTATATACGGAGAAGAACTCCTCCCCCCCAAAAAAGTGGGAGAGGGATTACCTCAATGTGAATGTTTTAATAATGTCCAGAATTCTAATTAAATATACCACTCTATTTCAGATGAAACGGGCTGTTCTTTGTATTACTATGATCATTATTTAATCAATATTAATCCAATATACATTTCATTTCTCCCATTAGGCGTGTAGTATAGAACCTGCTTTTACTGCTTTTAAGTGCCATAGAGTTGATTATGACTCATAGTGGCTTTATCCACAAGACATTGAAATCTTGTCCTATCTCTGTGCCATTCTCACAATCTCTGCCATGTGCAAGCCCATGGTGGCAGTCACCGCATCAATCTAGCTCATTGAAGGTCTTTCTTCTCTTTCACTGATACTTTACCTTCTTTAGCATAATAACTTTTTCCCAAGAATCAGTTTCCCTGTAGTGAATGCATCCGAATTGTCAAACTTTCTATTATTTTCTTTTATTATTATTATTATTATTATTATTATCAGGGTTCCTTAAGCATAATGAAAACTTAGCATATTTAGAGTGGTAGGTTGACAAAAGATTTATCCTTGCATTGGAAAAAAGTTTGCCAGGCCATGTTAAAACAGCAAAACAAAACAAAAAACCAAAAACCAATTAAAAAAAAAAACATAATAAAAACCCAGAGAGATTTATTCTTCATTATGTGTTTTAATTTCTTGGATATAATGTTCCAATTATCAAAGTCAATGCATTCCCACATTTGTTTGAGCAGTCTGAATTGAGTTTATTACACCTGTAACTCAAATACTTCAAGTCACAAATTATTTTGCTTTCTGTCACAGAATATACAACATGTCTAGAAATTATCTTAAAGAAACAATTTGCCAGAGGACATCTTTGGAATTTATTTATACAGTGAATAAGCAGAAAAGTATATTTAATGCATGCCAGATTATCTAGCATACATTACCAAAATGTGTCTCTCTGTACCTTTAGGTGTTCCAAATAGTTTGTGATGTATTAAGATTCATTTGCAAAACAGTTTGCAAGGGGAGATTTTCTGGATTCTGTGATGTTTTGTTTAAAGGATTTCAAAGTATTATTATATTTATCTCAACTCAGTTTTGCAAAGATCATTACTTTGGCAGCTGTGTTAAGTCATATACTGCTTTTCTGCATTTGATCAACAAGGGTGCATTTTCTTTCCGGTTTAGAGGATTTGTAGACAAAAATATTTTGCAAAGTTATTCTTTCATCGCCACTAGCCATTGGTAAAACTGAAAAAAAAAATGGTAAAAAATAATGATTGCCTAAAGCTAACTGATGAAAAAAGTAAATGAATAAAGTTTACAAGATTTTATTGTGCATCAAGTAATGCTAGCTTATAGCCAGAAGGAATTCTTGTTAAATTATAAATGAGGTGATATTTGTACCAACATACATATCTATTATTTCATGATTAATTGTAAGAACAAACATATCTGAATGATGCTTACTCTATACAGGCATACTTTAAAAAAAGCTTCCTTTTGCTAGAAAATATGGAGCAAAATGTGTTCCTTTCAAATTAAAATTTGAGATCCTTGGTCTGGGTCCAGGGCATATAAGGACTGATTTAATATGACCATGTTGATCATCTTTGAAAGGCATGTCCCAGGTTACTTTAAAACAGTAAAACCATTAGAAGAATTTTCCCTCAAGCTGTCTGATATTGATTTTTTCCTTTACAACTGAGACACAAATCAATAACACTTCTTTGACAATCATCATTACTAAGTGAGGTCAGGTTGTATTCCAACACTTCCTCGTGTATATCAAGGATGCTATTGTAAAAAGCTATTTCTTAACTAATCAAGGGAATATTTTTCAGTTCATAAGGAGAGCTCAAGTGTATAATGCAGCATTTCCCTTTAGAGGCAGTGTTTGCACGGTCAAGGGGTTTTCAAAGCTTTCTAATGCATTTAAGACCACAGTGTGTGTGTTGTGTATGTATATGATTGTTGTTGTTAGGTGCCATTGAGTTAATGATGACTCACAGTAATCATATAAAGAACAGATTCAAACCATGTCCTATTCTTTGCCATTTTCATGATCTCTGATGTGTTTGAGTCCTTTATTAAAATTACAGTGTCAGTCCATATTGTTGAGGGTCTTGCTGCATGATGTCTTTTCCAAAGGACTTGCTTCTCTGAACAAAATACTTATGATATCTGAGACAAATATTTACCATCTTTGCCTCTGTGAGAGCATGTTGGTTGCACTTCCTTCAGGAAAAGTTTGTGTGAGAAATATCTCTCTATCATGGATATATTGTTGCTGTGATGTGCCATCGAGTTACCTGCAACTCTAGTGACTCTGTTTCTGTGTGTGTGTGTGGTGATTCTTCAGTGTATTTTTGGAGGCAGCAAGTCACACAGGAGGAGAAGCCTCATTTTTCTACCTTGGAGCTCCCATGGATTTGAAATATGTGCCTTGGGGTTGACAGCACAGCTCTTCACCATTAGGCCACTACTACTGTTGCTGTTAGGTGCCGTCAGGTCAAGTATGACTCATAGCAATCCTATAAACAAAAAAATCTGAACACTGTTCTATCCTGTGCCATCTTAGGACTTTTTGACACATAAGAGCCCATTGCGCAGTTACCGTGTCAATCCACCTAGTTGATGGTCTTCCTCTCCTTTGCTGACTCTCCACCCTTTCTATCATCATGTCCCTCTCCAAAGAACAGCCCCTTCTAGAAACATGCTTCAAGTATGTAAGGTGAAGTCTCATCATTCTTCCTCCAAAGAGCACCCTGTCTGCACCCTCTCCAAGACACATCTGTTTGTTCTTTTTGGGCATCCATGGAATGTTCAGTGCTCTTCTCCAATACCACCACTCAAAAACATTATTTTTGTTTGTTTGTTTGTTTGTTTTTGCCATCCTTATTCATTGTCCAGCTCTCACATGCCTAGTAAGTGATCAGAAAACCTATAGCCTGAATATTGAACAATATCGTTCATATCACATGCAAGAAAAAGACTGCTGAAGATCATTAAAAAACAGCTAGAATAATACACAGATTGTGCCTTTGGTATGGACTGTATCTCAATGTCAAGAAAAACAAAGATTCTTACCACGGGACCAATAAGCAATATCTTGATGGATGGAGAGGAGATTGAAACTGTTAATAGCTTCATCTTGCTTGGATCCACAATTAACACCCTTAGTACCAGCAGTCAGGAAATAAGGAGATGCATTGCTCTGGGAAAATCTGCAGTTAGGCCTCTTTTCAAATTATTGAGGAGTGATGATGTCAGTTTGAGGCCAACTATGCCATTAGAACTTCCTGTATCCTTGATTTCACAGACATATGCACATATATTCCTCCTATCAAAAACTAGAATGACATTGTTATGCTAATATTTTTGCTAGGTGTGGGATTATGAGTGAAGTCAATGGCTAATAATAAAGAAAAGAATCATAAAAAGTGTTAACAATAATGTAATTAAGTTATGAAAATTTTTTTCTACATTTTAATTCTTACTGTACCACCTTTGAAAATATCTCATTGCATTTTATTTCATAACTATACCTTAGTACTGATACAAATTACAGGATACTATTTTACTAGGATATTAAAAATAATTTTATTAGTATGTGCTCTTAAAAATAAAAATATATATTTGTGATTTATAGATTGGATATTGTAGTTCTAATATTTTTAGAATGCCTTAGTTTTCCAAAACTATTATTTACGCTATGGAAGAGTATTTGTTCATTTTCATTTAGAAATATTTCTTAAAACTTAAAATTGTTTGTAATTGTGTAATTAATGTATACTTTTACCATGATAGAGGAGCTATCTTGATATTAATTTCTAAGGGGATTTGAAATGTTTGTGGTGTAGTTGATTTAACTCACAGAGAACCCAGGTATGCCATAATTGCTCCAAAGAGTTTTTACTGGTTGTTTTGGGAAACTGATTGACAAGTCTGTCTTCCAAGTTACCTATGATTTGACAAGTCTCTGACCTTTTCTCAATTAATTTTTAATTTTTATTTTTTTTTTGCCATAGAAAACAGACATTTTTTTCTCACTGTTTAGGGCACTAAAAACCAAATTCAGGATTAAAGATCTAAGGGAAAGCCTTATCTCACCATCAGTTGTGGAGGAAAGTCTTTCTTACCTTCATCATCTATAGACCCAGCCCAGCTTTCCCCAGACACCTCCATGTGCTGTGACCTTCACTAATAACAAGAAGTTTCATTACACAGGGGCCTGGGTCCAAAATATGGTTCCAGAGAGGAATAAATGTTATAGAGAGAATTAACTAGGAAGATAAGACAGAAAATGATAAATGGTTAAGGATGGCCATTCTGAGAAGGTAACAGAGACTTGAGACCTGAGAGTGGAGTTGGAAGAGCTCCAGAGGCAGATATGAGCTCCAAGATTTAGGGAATCAAAAGGTCAGTCTGACTAAAGTCTAGGAACAGAGGGGATGAGTGTAACTAGCCATAGAAAAATGTGAAGTCCAGGCACTGATGTTTGGATTTCATTCCCTGTAAGATGAGAGGTCATTAGAATGCTTTGAACTAACATGAAATGATAGATATTTTCCAACGTTTACTCTGGCTGCCATTGGCATGGTTTGTAAGAGTATACAAATAAGAAGAAAAGTTAAAAGACTAAGCCATTCTCAAGAATGAAAGCTTTGTCAGAATATAGTCCATAGCAACAAAAAGAAAAGGGAATTTCATTCCATTTCTCAGCACATCCAGTCTACTCAGCCACAGTGTAGCCCATCAGAACTTTTTGCTCAACACATAGTAACCATCGTTCACTATGTTAAAGAGCATCATTTTCGGTCCTTTGGAATGATGTTCATAACCGCTTTACCAAATATCTTAAGAAAGGAACTCAACAGGAAACCCAGAGATACAGAGAATAGACATTTCCCCAGGTAGATTTGGAAAACATGTTTTGACTCAGGATGAGATGAAAAATCCTTAAGAACCAGTCTAGAAGGTTGAAGAAAAAGACAAAGATATCCTGTTGGCCTTTGTCTTGATACTGAACATCATAACAAACAAACAAAAAATAGATCTTAAAGGAGATAATGTAGGAGAATCAGTGTATTCTTGAGATTCAAGCCACTCAAGGAAAAGATCAGCTAAGAAAACTCCCAAAGGATCAAAGAAACAAAGCAGTACCACAGAGCAGGAGAGCCGCCCCCCTGTACCCTCATCTTCCTTTCCTGCAAAGCAAAAGAGCAACAGAAGAGACAGAGAAGGAGAGCAGAGCACCAGAGGCTTTGACTAATCAAGACAGGGGATCAAGGATGTTGTGGGTCCAAGTGAAAGAGGCAGAAACAGCTCCAGGAACCTTTCAATTTTGAGCCAGAGGGAGAGGCTGGCCCAAGGCAACTACTTTGTAACAATAGCTGGAACAACAGTGATTTTCACAGGAGAAACTGAAAAGAGAAATGGGGCCCAGAGTACACCCCAAAAGCAAGGAATATTTCCTACATGATGATGAGAAAGGTGAGAAGTGGGTGAGCCGAGGCTGCGTTCAAGGAGCCTTACCCCTAGACTGAGTCCAGTTTGTGTTCTGAAAAGTCCAGCCTCAGCCCCAAATGGGTCATGACAAGTTCAGTGGAGAGAACAGGGAAATTGAAGGTGATGAGAGTAGAGAATTGAGAAGAGTTGGACAATAAATAAGGAAGATTTGAAGAAGAATTGATGTCTTTGTGTTGTGATATTAGAGAAGAGTACTGAATATGCTATACACTGGCAAAAGAACAAAAATATATATGTTTTGGTAAAAGTAAAACAAGGGTGCTCTTTTGTCTTATTTATTTTGCGCACGTTGTTAGTAGTTGTTGTTGTTAAGTGCTGTCAAATTGCTTGCGACTCGTAGCAACGCTATGTACAGCAGTCCTGAAACCTGTTCTATCCTGAGCCAACGTTACTGTCTCTGACACACCTACCCTCATTACCCCAGTCACTATATCAATCCATCTCATCAATGGTCTCCCTCTCTTTTACTGTCCCTCCACCCTTTCAAGCATGATGTCCCTCTTCAAGGACCAGTCCCTCCTTGAAATATGTCCAAAGTATGTCAGGTAAAGTGTCAGAATCCTTGCCTCCAAGGAGCAGGTTGGCTTCACTCTCTCTAGGACAAACCTGTTTGTTTGCCTGGAAGTCCATGGTATATTCAAAAGTCTTCTCCAGCATCAAAGATCAAAGGCATCAGTTTTCTTTCTATAATTCCTAGTCATTGTCCAGCTTTCTGATGCGTAGCAAGCAATTGTGAAGACTATGACCTGGATCAGGTACACCTTAGTCTCCAAACTGATGTCATTGCTCTTCAGTACTCTGTAGAGGTGTCTAACATCTAACTTTCCCAGTGCAATTTATATCTTGATTTCCTGGCTGCTGGTACCAAGAGTGTTGATTTTGGAGCTAAGCAAACTAAAGCTGTTAACAATCTCAGTCTCTTCACCATCCATCATGATGCTGCCATTTGGCCCAGGGGTGAGAATTTTTGTTTTCTTCATGTGAACTTCAATTCATATTGAAGGCTGCAATCCTTGATCTTCTGCAGCAAGTACTTCAGGTCCTCCTCAATTTCAGCAAGCAGGGTTGTGTCATTTGCATAACAGATTGGTGATGAATCTTCCTCCAATCCTGATGCCACATTTTTTCTCATACAGGCCAGCCTCTTGAATGATCTGTGCTGCATATAGATTAAAAAATAGAAAGAATACATCCCTGGCAGATGTCCTTCCCAATTTTGAACAAGTGCTTTCTTGCTCTAGGTGTGGCTAGTCATCAGAAAAGGACATTATACTTGTAAAGGTGGAGGATCAGTGGTAAAGAGGAAGATCCTTACTGAAATGAATTGACACAGTGATCTTAACAATGGGATCAAGTATATCATCAATGATGAAGATGGCACAGGATAGGGCAAAGTTCAGATATGTTGATAGGGTTACTATGAGTCATTGCTGGCTTGATGACATCTAAAACATATATAAAAATTCTTTTTTATATAATTCTACCAAAGACATTTCATAAATTCAATACAATCCCAATAGAAATACCAATTCCATTCTTCAATGAGATGGAGAATGCAATTTGTAATTTCATCTAGAATGGAGAGAGACCACAAATAAGGAAATCACCCCTTAAAAAGCGAAACAAGGTAGGAGGCATTTCACTACCTGATTTCAAATCCTACTACACAGCCATGATGGTCAAGACAGTGTAGTATATGACAGACACATAGATCAATGAAATAGAATAAAGAACCCAGAAATCAGCCCATCTACCTATGGTCAACTGGTTTTTGACAAGGAGATAAAATCAGTTAAGTGTGGAAATGACAGCCTTTTTGACAAATGGTGTTGGAAAAATTGGAAAACTATCTGTAGAAAACTCAAGCAATACCCACGCCTCACACCATGCACAAAATCCAACTCAAAGTGGATCTAGGATCTAATAGTAAAACCAAGGACTACAAACTTCATTAGAGAAAAGCTTGGTAGAACTCTAGAAGCCCTAATCCACAACATGAACAGTCAGTCTTCCAAACATCCTTTAAAGCCTACAACCAGAAGAGGATAAAATAGATGAATGGAACTTTTTAAGAATCATTCCCTATGCAAACCAAAAACTTCTCCAATAGGGTAAAAAGAGAAGCCAGCCACAAACTGGGAAAAAATATTTGGTAATGACATGTCTGATTAGGGATTTGTACCTAGAATTTATAGAATACTCCAGCACCAACAACAAGATAAACAACTCAATGGCAAAATGGACACTTGATTTGAACAGACACTTCACCAAAGAAGACATTCAGATGGCTAACAAACACATGAAGAAATGTTAAAAATCCCTAGTTCTAAAAGAGATGAAAATCAAAACAACTATGAGATATTATCTCACCCCAGTAACAATAACAAAATTCAACAGAGCACCAAACAAAAAATACTGATGAGGTTTTGGAGAAACTGGGACCCTTACTGACTGATGGTGAGAGTGTAAAATGGTGCAAACACTATGGAAGGCAGTATGGTGCTTTCCCAAAAAGTTGGAAGTAGAAATACCATGTAACTCTGCAATTCAACTACTGGGAATATACCCTAAAGAAATAAAAAAATGCTATCCAAATAGATATATGCACACCTATGTTTATTGCTGTGTTGTTCACAATAGCAGTGAGATGAAATAACTCAAGTGCCCATCAACAAACAAATGGGTGGAGAAGCTGTGGTATAGTCACACAATGAATTTTGCAACACTGGAAAAACAAGAAACTAATAAAATATTATTAAAAATGGGTGACCCTGGAGGATATTATGCTGAGTGAAATATCTCAGTTACAAAAGGACAAATACTGCATAATTCCACTGTTATAAAACAGGACTGACATGAGGGTTAGGAGATAACTAAGAAGAGAGGGGCTCAATAATGTACACTTCATTGAAACATATGAGGGAAAGAACTGTTTGAAAGGAATATATGTTTAGGTATTATTTGCATTACAATAGTCCAGAATAAGAACTGCATAGCAAAGTGGACTGGCGGTAGGGCTGGGGAGAGGAAATTATGCAACAACAATGAAATATTTTTTTTTCAGAGAGAAAAGTGAACTGGAGGGGTGAAAAGGAAGGAAAATGTGCTACAATGAATTAATTGAAATGAAAGCATGAAATATTCAACATAAAAAATAAATTATGTTTTTATATTGGTTTGCATACAAAATTAATATGCATTTTGTTTTGTTATATATATTATATTTCACACATTCCTAATTATAGCATGAGTATTTTTCCTTGGCTGTGTGGCTGGGAAAAATGAAAAAATTATTAAAATACTAAAAAGGAGAAACATACATATTTATACATACATGAGTTTTTACCCATTTTTAAGATGATAATTTTTAAATTTTCTCCTACAACTAGATATTAGAAACATATATAATATGTTTACTGGGTAATCTTATGTTTAAAATTGCTAATAACTCTGACATGGAACTCTGGTGGCCTAATGATAAGAAACAATGTTGGCATCCCAAAGGCACACAATTCAAATCTACCAGCT
>NW_006399751.1:18939209-18943839 GCF_000299155.1 Elephantulus edwardii | reverse complement strand
GTTGGCGCAGGATAGAGCAGGGTTTAGGGCTGTTGTGCATAGGGTCGCTATGAGTCAGAAACGACTCGACGGCACATAATAGCAACAACAACCATCAAGTTGCCTGCAACTCATAGCGACCCTATGGACAACAGCTCTGAAGCCTTCCCTGTCCTGAACTAGTCTAACATACTTATCCCCATTGCCGTATTTACTGTATCAGTCCATCTCATCCAGGGTCTTCCTCTCCTGTGCTGTCCCTCCACCCTTTCGAGTATAATGTTCTTCTCCAAGGACTGGCTACTCCTGACCATGTGCCCCAAAGTATGTGACAGAGACGTTCAAATTCCTAGCCTTCAAGGAGAAACCTAGTTTTACCCTCTCCAAGACAAACAATTTTTTTTCCTTGGCAGTCTATGATATATACAAGATTCTTCTGCCACACCACAACTCAAAGACATCAATTCATCTTTTGTCATCCTTAGTTATTGTCTGGCTCTCTGATGTATAGCATGTTATTGGAAAGACCATGGCCTGTATCAGGTGCACCTTAGTCTCTCAACTGACACCATTGCTTTTCAGGATCCTGGCGAGATCCCTGACAACAGATTTTCCAAGTGCAATTCATTTTTGATCTATTGACTGCTGGTGCCAAGAGTGTTGATTATGGAACCGATCAAGCTGTAACTGTAAACAACTTCAATATTTTCTCCATCTCTCATAGTGCTGCCAGTTAGTCCAGTGGTGAGAATCTTTGTCTTCTTGATGTTGAGTTTCAATC
Organism: Elephantulus edwardii; assembly: GCF_000299155.1. Taxonomy (NCBI): domain Eukaryota; kingdom Metazoa; phylum Chordata; class Mammalia; order Macroscelidea; family Macroscelididae; genus Elephantulus; species Elephantulus edwardii. The sequence continues at coordinate 18,943,079 of NW_006399751.1, read as the reverse complement.
CATATTAAAGACTACAGTCCTTGGCCTTCAGTAGCAAGCGCTTCAGGTCCTCCTCAGTTTCAAAAAGCAAGGTCATGTCATCTGCATAACATAGGTTGTTGATGAGTCTTCCTGCAATCCTGATGCCACATTCTTCTTCATAAATCTTCGCCTCCTGAATGATATGTTCTGCATATAGATTGAAAAGGTGTAGAGAGAGGACACATACCTGATGCACTTTTCCTGATTTTGAACCATGCTGTGTTTCCTTGCTCTGTTCTGAGAACCACATCCGGCTCCAAGCATAGGTTTCTCAAGAGCACAATCAAGTGTCCTGGGAATCCTATTCTCCTCAAGGTTAGCCACAATTTATTGTGATCCACACAGTCAAATGCCTTTGCATGTTCAATGAAACACAGACATTTCTCTGGTACTCTTTGCTTTCTTCCAAGATCCATCTGACATGGGCAATAATGTCTGTAGTTCCAAGACCTCTTCTAAACCCAGCTTGTATTTCTAGTAGTTCTCTGTCAATGTACTATTCCAGTTGTTTCTGGATAATCTTAGCAGGATTTTTCTTGCATGTAGTATGAGTGGTATTGTATGATAATTCCCACACTCTGTCATATTACCTTTGTAGGAATAGGAACAAATATAGATTTCTTCTGGTCAGTTGCCAGGGAGTTGTCCTCCAGATATATTGGCACAAACTGGCGAGCACATCTACTGCATTGTTGAAATATTTCAATTTGTATTCCATCAATTCCTAGGGCTTTCTTTTTTGCCAACTCCTACAGAATGCTTGCACTTACTTCTTCACTATAATTTTAATTAATACTAATATTGATTTGAATGTTTTTATAGTTGTTTTTAAGCTATAATTAATTAATTGTAATTAATATATTATTGGATGAATATAACAAAGATTTGCTAAAGGGAAGTTATAGAAAATAACAGAATTGTGGGTTTAATGATGGATTTAATGTAAAAAAAAATCCTCATTTTTAACCCTTTGGACAATGTTGTATAAGGTAGATCTCTAATGTAGTTAAGAATATAAAATATGCTTGTATCATAATTTACCTTTACCAGGGTTGTGGTGTTTTCAGGCACTTGTTCCACATCTGAGAGGTAGGAAATGAATAAGGAGGACGGAAGAATAAATGTCTTTGTGTTATGGTGTTAGATGAAGGTCATTATCTCATGGACTTCCAAATTATTGAAAAGTGCAGCCACAGTGCTCATAAAGGCAAGAATAGTGAAGCTTTGTCTCGCAAACTCTGGGCATGTTTTTCAGAGGGCTATTCCTGGATAAAGGACACAGTGCTTGGTAATGTAAAGAAACTGTGAAAATAAGAAGACCCTCAACTGGACAGATTGCCACAGTGACTGTAGCACAAATGGATATCCTTTGGTGTTCTCTATTTTCAGTCAAGATCCATGAAGTTGAGCATGACTCATGGTGAGCATATGAGCAACAGATCTGCACCCTGTTCTATCCTGTGTCAGCCTTTGCTTTCAGACAAAATCCATCTGACATAAGCAATGATATTCTTGGTGCCTTTTCTAAACCCATACTCAACTTGACACCTAACAAGAATAACATAACAATTATAACAACAATAATAAAATGGAGCCCAGATGGCCTTGCAGTAAGAAGCTGTGCTGTAATGTCAAAGGTATGTGATGTGAAATCACCAGTGTGTAAGGAAGAAATATATGCAAAGTTGGAGGAGTCCTGTACAATTAAACAATCTCTGAAAACTTGCTGGAGGGTCAGCTGTGGGTCAGTTCTGACTCCGTGATACACAATTGTCAACAACAACACCAGTAACAACAACAACAACAGTCTCTGTTAGTTTTAAAACACTTGCAAGGTATTCTTGAATATAAAAAAAGAGTTCCCCCCCCCTCAGTGAGTTATTTGATTACCCTTTATGTCCTTTCTCCATGTGTCTGCGGACAAACTTAGTTTAGACAACATTTTCCAGCACACTAGTTAGTGGTCAGTGAGCATAAAATTCTCATGAAGCTGTTCCTATAATCATGGCATTGGCAAATTTGCTTCTCGAAACCATTAAACTCACATCATAAATCAGGCCATAGCAATTCTATATGGGAATTAGGGGGACACAGAGAATGAATTATGTATTGTAGAACTGCTGAATGGCAAAGAAAATGTACTCACTCAGAAGTCCATCGTATAGAGGAGAAATACATATTTTTATGGTACATGTAATCTCAATATTAAGTAACTGAGATTATAACCAAATAGGAATGATTAGATAATGTTTAATTTTTATCAATTCAATAGAAGCAAAAATCTCATAATGGTAAAACCATTATTTTTCTCTTTTGAGCAAAAAATATAAGGTAATTTCATAAGTATACATTTAAAAGTATCAAAACAATGATGCTTAGGTTAGAGACTACTAAATTACTTAAGAATTATCTAGTAATGATGATAATTTCTGTTTTCATAATTCAGCTTGCTAAGGTTAATAGCCGATAATTTATGTGAAGTCTAAGGACTACATAGTGCCCGATGCTTAACTAGCTGTATGTGTCCATAATTTCTAACACAAACAGCTCTATCGATGGCTCAGGTTCCCAATTCCTCTATAGTCCTTGGGTTCTAGAAGGTCTTCCAGAGACTCAGACAGATCAGGGGACTCAAGTGACTCATGTGGCCATAAGTATACAGGCTGCTTTTGGAGAAACTTGTGAGCACGAATCAGGATCCTGAAGAATGTCACATGAGACACAGTTAGATGGTGACTGTGAGTGATGCAAGCTGGTGGTGCGGAGACTGGTGAGCAACTGGAAGCTATGTCCCAAGCAAAAGGGCTTTTTTACAAAAGAAAAAAGGTCTCTGGTGTTGAGGTCCTAAGAACTTGTATAAGCTTCAATTTGCTGGTGCTTGTATCCCAACCTAATTCCCTCTTCTTAATATAATAATTACTTCAGCACAAAATAAAATTAATCTATGGCTGGAAAAGACATTTGAATAATAAACCTTAGATACCCAGAGGTTCAGATCAAAAGAGATCAAATGATATTTCAGTTAGAATAAAATATATATTTAGCTGCAGATGAAAATAAAACATGGAGATTTATATTAAAATTATGCTACATTCATGCTAAAAATTATACTAATGATCCTTTCCCAACATCAATAAGTATGTATTTTAGTTGAAACAAATTCCTACTTTTTTACAAGAATCATCCTACTTTAGGATTCAATATATACAAGGCTTACATAAACATCAAAATTCTGATGAAGGAATCAAGTTGATGAACAAGCCTATCACTTCTGGAATGCCTAGGGACCTGTAAAATCGATGCCAATTGTTAATTACATTTTAATTGTGTATCTTTTATGAAAATATCAGAAGGCCTTTTAGAAAAGCTTCATCCTAACAGATAGAAAGATTTGCCAGTATGAAGTTGTCTGAGAAGCCAGAGAGCTGCACGCCTTCACAAACAGTAGGATTTCTCTATTATTAAACTAGTATATCCTTGTAATGAGGAAGGAAAAAGTCATTTACTGCTCTTTGCTAGTTGTTTTTAATAAATTAATTAAGATTCTCAAGGTGCCATGAGAAAGAGAACATTCATTTGACTGCTAAAATCTAAAGATCGAGATAAGAGCTATTTAAGGGACCTCAGAAAGTGAATTTTACCTAGTTAAATTGTGTCAATGTTTTTAAATTAAAATAAAGGGGAGGGGGAAAATTCCATTATTCTGGGAATATGGATAATTTAGCAAAATTACTAAGCCAACACTAGTGAAGTCTTAAAAGTTCTTTTAACAGTCACTGGATCACAATCAATACACATATACTGAGATTCATCAGATTTTAAAATAAGTACAGGGATTTTTAAAATCTG
>NW_006399751.1:18936662-18939109 GCF_000299155.1 Elephantulus edwardii | reverse complement strand
CAGTGACTGGGATAATCGGGATGGGAGTGTCAGGGACAGTGCAATTGGCCCAGGGTAGAGCAGAGTTTAGGGCTGTTGTACATAGGGTCGCTATGAGTCGCAAGCAACTTGACAGCACATAACAACAACAACAACATTTCACAAAATATACAGTGGGTGTTAATACCAAGTGTTAAACTAGTATAGCCCTGGGGTTCTAGGAATGCTCAAGTGCACATGGGCATGGTGGCTTGCAAAATTGTAGGCTCAATCCTGTCAGAAACTCCGTGTCAGAAAAAAATACCACAATATGCTTTAGCAAAAATGATGACTTTGGGGAATTTCACTACAGACAAGAAAGAAGAACCAGAGAGCTTAACTCTTGGTCATTTGGATCAGAGCAACAGTAGTAAAGCAGAGACTAATGTGAGAGAGCCGACTGGAATCTGTCACCCATGGAGCCAGCGCCAGCCCCAGGGGCCTTGGTCTAAGCTTGCTTGCAGCTTGGAGAGGAAGAAGACACCATGATTGGCAGGACTTAGAGACCTGTGTACCACGGACCTAGAATCTCAAGGCTGAGGATCAAATGGTCTTTGTGCACATCTGAGAAGCTGTCTTGATTGAAGAAATGTATCATATTTTCAACGTAAGTTATAAGCGGTTGTTGTTTACTGTCAAGTCGGAATTGACCCAAATCTAACCATCTGGTGGGTTACCAGATACAGTTAATGGAATGAGAGGAGATTTCCTATCCTTTTCCCATGGAGCAGCTGGGAACTGTATAACAATGAAAGTTTGTTTTTTTGTTTTGGGGTTTTGTTTTTTTTCCTAAAGAGAAAAGCGAACTGGAGGCAGGAAGAAGAGGACAGGGAGGAAAATGTACAACAATGAATGAATGGAAATCCAAGTTCTCTATAAACTTTCATTAAAATAATAATTTTAAAAAAAAGGTACAACTGTGCATCTTTGCGGTTGCAGTGCAGCTTCTTACCAGTAGGCCACCAGGGCCCCTTATAACTTGTGTACTTCCCTATAAAACCTGAATAAGTCTGAAGCTTTCCCCCCCTAATACTTATATTTATATACAACAATGTGTGAAATAGACACTGGAAACACACTTTAAAGACCATTATGCTTTCATTTTCACAATTTTAGTTCTGCTTACTTTTAAGTATAAATACTATTTAAGGCTGATAGTAAATGTTAAGAAAATTTATTACTTTAGAAGAAAATCTTCAATAATTCCATGGATGCAAAATTATATCTATACATTCAGGGAAAATACAACCGTTGTCAGATATAAAGCCTCATCAGAACCAAAAGTTGTTCCAAACATTACTGCATTGAAAGCTACATCCAATGATTTTTTTTTTTATTTCATTGAAATCAAAGATGCAAAATAAATCAAAGAAAGTAAGTCTTCAAATGGAACTATTAGCTGTTGGAGTGTTCTCCATAAAAATAAAGGTGTTACTTTTTTTTTTAACTTCTAGTCTTTATTAGTTAATCCTAAAAATAGACATTGACTTGTTTTTCATTATGAGCAATGTCAAAGTGAACTGCCGATTTTACAGGTGAAATGAATAGCTGCTTTGCTCAAAAATACTCAGGCAATCAGCCACACATTCTGCCAAAGCAGCATGCTGGCCACCTACTTGGCTGTAGTCAGATGGCTATTTGGAAAGCTTTTAGTCGTTATCTTTTTATGTAACTGCCCACTTTTCAGCATGACTCATTTATCATTTTATTCCAAAGGACGAATTATCTTGTACTTTTTTTCTTGTTATCTTTCTAGAGAGTCTGACATGACTTTAATGTCAGTGTATTTCTTACTAGAAAAGAACATATGCGATATTTTGAAAACCAGCTGAACTTGACAGCATGTGAATTGACACTTAGAATATGTAATTTTCTAACATTTCCTTGTAGTATGACCATGTGTTTACTTTTAAGGTCTGGAAACTTAAAGCTTTCTATATAACACCTCCTGAGATTGCTTTTAAGATTCTTCAAAGTAGAATTGGGGGGGGAAATTCCATCTGGAGCTATTCATATGGAAAAGACTTGGTAAGTGCAGCAACAATGAGAACTGTATGGACACATTCTTTGCAATGTGTAAAATTTTAAATGAATTCAAGAATTATCACTAATGTACATGGAAAGTTGTAAACAAAACAACGTAGATATGTATTAAGAACAGTTGTTATAGTAAACCTTAGAGTTAGAACCAACCCATAGCTGACTCTCCAGTGGGTTTTCAGAGGCAGTTAATCAAACCAGAGGAAATGGACCATCTTTCTTGCATGGACCAGCTGTTGGCTCGAACCATGTGCCATCAAGGTTTCAGTGCAGCTTCTTTTTATTAGACCACTAGTTGTTATTGTTGATTGCCATTGAGTCAAGCATGACTTAAAGCTATCCTATGAACCTGAAGTCATTCTGTAACTATTGTCGTTTCTTTTTTTTTT
>NW_006399751.1:18926979-18929277 GCF_000299155.1 Elephantulus edwardii | reverse complement strand
GAAGGTAGCGTCAAGATCAAAAGAAGACTCGGTAACAACCTCCATGTGCATATGATACAAACTTGTTTGCTGAAAATGAACAAGACTTGAAGCTCTTTTTTTTTTAAATGGTGTTCTCCAGTTTCAATGTTTGGTTAAACAAAATACGTCATTTGTAGACAAACCCAGCACAAGGCCAACAACAAAAAGGAGTAATAGCTTTTGTAAAGTGCAGGGATGATCCAGGCCGATTGATTGCCATTGTTTAGCTTCCTCTTTCCCACCTCCTTGGCTCTTCCCCCAAAACTCCGAATAAAATGGTTTGATCTAAAAAGAAAAAAGAGTAATAAAATCAAGAAAAACAAAAAGCCTAGGGTTGCTTCTTCTTGGCCTCTAGGTCCCTTCCTTACACACTAGAATCGGATATGAACAGTGAAACCAGCCCTGACATGTTTAAGCATCTTTATGAAGCCACACACACTGGCTACAAGTGCATGGGACTCCTCCGAAGAGCTGACACAGGCCCAAGCAGATCGTGGAGAGGACATTCTTCCCCATCCCAGGATCACAATGGGGCCGGTGAACCCCAGGCCTTGTTTGTGACAATCAACAAGGTTGTTGAGTGCTGGCTGGGGTGTCATTGTGCAGGGAAGGATGCGGGGTAAGAGCTCCCTGAAGTGCCAAGTGGGTCTGATGTTACAGCGAGGACAGTATGCAGTAGTCACCTGGTAGCTTCTGTTATTCAGCATAAAAAACAGCCTCACTGAATTGAAGATACGTGTACAGAAAAGTGCTGGTGTAACCATGCGATTCAGTTAGAGTGGGGAGAAAGCCTCAGCTGCGCCCCTCCCTCAAGCTTGCTCAGGCTTGACATACAAGCCCCGAGGCTGGCCCTGCAGTTAAGCAGTGTGGCCAGTTGGGCAGCCCCTAGACCAGGCAAGATTGTGGATCCTGAGGACCTCACAGGTCCTCTCTGCCTGAGGCAACCACGCCACTAGTGACATAATGCAGTGTGCTGCTTGTTTCTCTTCCTCTTTTATTTTCCAAAGATAGAGGAAAGGTGGCATACAATTTAAAAAGGTAGGGGTAGGTGAGTTCTCTGATCCGTAAAGGAAACTCTAGAAAAATGGCAAGCTCTAGTCCTCTAACGTAATGTGCATGATCTACCAGCTTGAGGACTCTGTGTCTCACGGCAGTAACCCAGTCCAGGCTCAGAATTTCCACCAATTCTGCCTGCTCTTAAACCAGAAGAGCTGCCTTCACAAGACTGTCCTCATGTGACTCAGTCCGAAAGTGGCATCTGCTCTCCAAGGCAGACACTCGGACATTTCCCGGTCTTACCTGAGTGGATCAAGTGGAAACCATGCTCTTTTGCCTTGCAAGACTTGAAGCTCTTGATGAAGACCAAATCCTTGGGCTTCAGCATGGATTTCATTTCAACATCAAGGAAACAAACCCATGCCCACAACTGGACCAAATGAAACATTCTGATAAATGGATGAGAGATTGACTTTGTCAAGAACTTTATTTTACATGGATCTATTATGAATGCCCATAGAAGCAGCAGGCAAGAACTCAAATAAAGTATTTGATTGGACAAATCTGCTGTTAGAACCTCATCAATGTGGTAAATTGCAATTATGTCATTTTAGGTTAACAGTTCAACATGCTATGGACTATATTTCCAGAGCTTCTCCAAGAAGTTACTTTAAAAACGAAGGTGTATGTGACAGGAAGCATGTGTGGTATTTTCAATCATCTAGTATTCATGGAAAGAGAGCTTTGGCAGCCTACTGGTTAAAAGCAGCACCAATGAAGGAGTTTTTCTTTTGCTTTTCAAAGAGAGGAACAGAACGGGGGCAGGGAGAAAAGTGCAACAATGAATGAATGGAATTCCAAAATCTCTGTAGATGTTCACTGAAGTTTAAAATACATACATACGTACATACATACATACATACATACATACATACATACAGCACTGAAACCTGAAAGGTGTGAGGTTCGAGTCTGGCAGATCTCCTCCCTTGCAATTAAATGTCTCTGAAAACCCTTTGGATAGGTCGGTTCTGATTTGACAAAGAACAACACTATAACATACATATGGAAGTTGGACAGTGGTTAAGGAAGATTGAAAACTAATTGATATCTTTGAATTATGGAATTAGTGAACAATATTGGATTGTACCATATGCTGCCAAAGAACAAATCTCTGTTGGAAGAAATACATCCAGAATTTTCCTTACATATAATGCTTGTGAGACTAGGTCTCACACGTTTGTTGTTATGTACTGTCAAGTCCTGAGAATCATAGCAGCC
>NW_006399751.1:18923877-18925754 GCF_000299155.1 Elephantulus edwardii | reverse complement strand
AAGTATTCCACTGCTTGCAATATATCCTGGGAAAATAAGAACTGAGGCACAAATAGAGACTTGTACACCAATGTTTGTAGCAGTGTTATTCACCATTGCAGGAAAATGGAAGCAGTTCAAATGTCCAACCACAATGGAATGCATTGAGAAATCATGGTACGTTCACACAATGAAATACTATGAAGCATGCAGGAACAATGATTTTGTAAAATAGTACCTAACATGCGAGGGACTGGAGAGCATTATGCTAAAGGAACTAATTCAGTCTCATCAAGACAAATACTGTATATGACCATTATTGTAGAACAAGTATGAAGATTCAAGGAGGGGAGGGGGATGCTTAATCATAGGCTTGCACAATTTGATGGGTGGAGGGATAGGTGGGTAGAGGAAAGGGGAAAGATCTTGTGTAAAAAACAATGTATACAAACTCTGTAAATAAACCAGTATTTTGTTTGTGTGTATGTGTGTTTTTGGTTTGTTTTTGTTTTTGTTTTGTTTTGTTTTGTTTGTTTGTTTTAAATAAAGACAAGTTTGACTACCTGCTTAAGAAAGATCATGGTCTTAAAAACTCTATAGGGCAGTTTTTTTTTTAAATTTTTAGTTTATATTGGTTTGCTTACAAAGTTCATATACACTGTGTTTCACACTACATTCGCATTGTGTTTCATACAATCATTCCTATGCATTATGTTTTATAAAATTAATTACCACTGAACTCTGCTCACCATTACCCTGTCTTTTCAGGTCCCCACCAGATCTTTCTCATTTCCTTTATCCCTCCCCCCCATTAAATTGTGCAACCCTGTGGTTTTGCCCCTGCCCATCTTCACCCCTCTGCTCCTATCCCTTCCTCCCTTGGATCCACATACATGTTTTACTAGTTATCCTTCTATTTTCACAATAATTGTCTTATGTAGTGTTTGTACTTGTGGAATTTAGTTCACTCAGTATAATGCTCTCCAGTCTCTACCAAGTTATATAGTATTTTTCTAAATCATCGCTCCTGAGTGCTGCATAATAGTCCATTATGTATCACAATTTCTCATTCCATTCAGTGGTGGTTGGACATTTGGGCTGTTTCCATGTTCTTGCTATTCCATTCAGTATTGTATTGGAAGTATTTACTAGGCCAATATGACAAGAGAAGGAAACAAAAAGCATCCATATCGGCATCCACATCACTATATGGAGATGATATGACAGTCTACACAAAAAAACCCAAGGAGTCACAAAAAAAACCACCCCAAACCTGTTACAGCTAGTGGAACAATTTAGGAGAGTGGCAGGATACAAGATCAATATCCAAGAGAAGTTTTATTTCACATAACTGAGGCTGCCATGAGAAGAAATCAGACAGCAACAGTAATATCTCTGCAATACATTTTTCTTAATGTATAGGAGTCCCTGATTTCTTATTTTAATTTGAAACTATGTTTTGAATTAATAATTCTAGTAAAATAAACATGCTGGGTGTTTTTTTTTCTCTACAGAACTTGTTCCCTCCATTAGTTTTGCTTTTAAATTCATCTGGAAGTGAGCATTAAAAGTGCGTGTGTAATTCTGTCTATGAACAAGCTTCACCGTTTCTGAGCATGGAATCTAACAATAACGTATTCTGTGATACTTTAATTTTCTCTACTGGCAAATTCTTGCATGTTATATTATGGTTGGGGAGGTGTCTGTTAATCTTTCATTTTTTCCTATTTTACTTGACAAAGAACGTAACTGAAACTAGAACACTTTTAAAGGAAATATAATTTGGAAGTCTGGCCTGATGTAAAACAAACAAAAACCAGAATGAAAGTTTACCTAGGTGTGATTCCACTGAGAAGGTGGGAGTTTTGAGGTGGGTTTTAGATATCATGGATTCATTG
>NW_006399751.1:18920863-18922508 GCF_000299155.1 Elephantulus edwardii | reverse complement strand
AGTCAGTTGGCCAAGTGGTTGTTCTCCAGATTTCTTGAAACAACTTGGTGAGCCCGTCCAGGGCAGCATCTGTTAGCTGAAGTATGTCAATTGGTATACCATCTATTCCTGGGGCCTTATTTTTTGCCATTTCCTTCAAAGCAGCCTGAACTTCTTCTTTCATCACCAAGTACTCTCTCCTGGCAATATACCCAACGTATGTGAGGTGGTGCTACAAAACAGTTGTTTCTAAGGAACAACTTGGTTCCACCCTCTTCGGACAGACTTGTTTGTTGCTTGACACTCCATGGTATTCTCAATATTCTTCTTCATATAATCCCTAAATATTGCAGCTCAAAACTTGAATAGTCCTTCAGTTCTTTCAGTTTGAGAATGCTGTGTTCTTTTGATTTTTAAAATTCAACTCTGCATATTTTGTTGTATTACTTTGTTTGTCTTTGTGAGCTCCACTTGAAGTCTTCTGTTCATCTCCCTAATGTCAGCACTTCCCCCCTTTGTTTTCACTACTGTATATTTAAGTACAAGTTTCAGAGTCTTTTCTGACATCCATTTTGGTCTTACTTTTTTCTCTGTTTTTATAATGACCTTTTGCTTTTGCATGGAAGATGTCCTTAATATCATCCCAGAACTCATCTATCTGATTTTCATCATGAACATTCAATATATCAAATATATTTTTGAGATTATTTTTAAATTCAGTTTTATAGACTATAGTTTTTATTTTGAGTCTCATAGACTTGTTTCCATTTCATAAGCTTCATTGTGCACTTATGTATATGTAATTGATGCTCAGGTCCTCAGTCAGCTGCTGGCCTGTTTTGACTGCTACTATTAAGCTTTTCCATTGACTCCACACCTGGCATCACTCTGATTCCTGTGTCATCTATCAATATCCTGTGAATGAGTATAGTTTTTTTGATTTTTTAAAAAAGGAAATTAGCAACAAATAAATCTTTATATAAAATTCTATTATTTGTACTTTAGCATCTTTTCTATTTCCAAGGGTTTATTTTCCAACTACATGCTTGCCATTTTTGCTTCCAAAATTTTGCATTTCAGTCACCAATTATTATTAATGTGTATTGATAGAATATTCTATCAACTTAAGACTGAAATACTAGATCACCAGAGTTACCTTAAATTTCTTCACCTTTGACCTTAGTAAGGTGTGTATTTTTGAATGATAATTATATTGAGATCTTTCAAGAGTGTTGCTTATAACATTTATCTTTGGAATATATCCTGAAATGTTGTTTTTTTTAAATTAATATGATACTATTTCTTTCTAATTTGTCATTGCTGCATAATAAATCCTATGATAGTCTGAATCAAAATAGTCAAAACCAGCCCATTTAAACAAACCAATGGATGTCAATCTTTATGCATGCCATTTCATTTTTATAATTATCATTTTTTCTGGATTCACACTTTGCATATTTTCTTTTCCAGTTATTAATGGACATTTGCATTTATTTCTTTTTGTTTTTTAGTGACTTTCAATTGGAGGGGCTCATCTTCTGGTACTGTATCCACCAATGTTCCCCTATTACTCAACTCATAAGATTTAAAAAATCTTGCTATTTCAGAACTGGATGACCAGTAATTCTTTTTGAGGAGTGTGTCTCAGTCCAGAATTTCTGCTGAA
>NW_006399751.1:18881994-18920333 GCF_000299155.1 Elephantulus edwardii | reverse complement strand
GAAGTCTCCTCCCATTTGCCCATTTGCAGCCTTGGAAAGAGGATAGTTATGAGTCATAAAGGGAAATTTGGTGAACTAGTATTAAAGGACTGTGCTGTCAACCCAAAGGCATGCAGTTCAAATCTACCAACAGCTCCATGGGAGAAAGATGGTCATTCTCCTCTCATATGATTTGCTGCATCTGCAAACCTGCTGCATGGTCAACTATGAGTTGGTTCCAACTAGAAAGTGCGTAGAAATAAAAACAACAACAAACAGTAAAGGTTCATAATGAGTTTGTAATATATATTATAATAATATATATTCATATATATAATATATAATGTATATTAATATTGATATACATATATCAAGAATGTTAAATACCCAAATATATGACCAAGTTCAGTATTCTTGATATTTTAATTATTTGAAATCTTTTTTCTCAGTAATGGGTTGCTAAACGTACCTTTAAATAGAGTGTTAGTGCACAATTTCTGAGACATTTGTTCTTAAGTTAATTTTAATAAGCCTTACAAGCATGAGGGAGACAGGCTGGAAGGCGTTGGTGGCAGGTGCTTTACCACCTGGCTCACTATAATATATGGCTAGCAAGAAAGCTAATGCTTCCCTCACTCACTGATCACCTTTTGTAGAATGGCAGAAGCTTTTAGATTTGGCACCAAAGCTAAAGGAATGGCATTTCAGATTCCTGAGTGCTTGTTCTGGGGATCTTTTAAACTACTATATCTTGTATAACAGAAGGAAGACACATTTCTTCATGGGATTTAACAATCACACACACATTATGTTAATTAATGTACGATAATGTCTTCCTAACTTATGCACATACTCACCCTGACACATCCAAATACGTTATTGTTTGTTAGACGCTATTCTTGGTATAATACAATAGTGAATAAAACAGAGAAGTCACATACTGTAACTTAATTTTTATTTAGAGAATAGTCATTTGTATATTAAATTTCAAAGTTCTTGTTTATAGTTGAATAGTTGTTTATCATTGTTCTTATTATTAAACCATCTGTCTGTCATTTTGCTGTACTGAGGCAACTGTTGTGTTGCGGTGATGTTGAAAGCTATGCCACCAGTGTGTCTAGTATCAGAAAGGCCATGTCTGATGGACAGGTTTCAGCAAAACTCCCATATTAAATAGGAAAAAGGATTGGCATCTACTTCTTAGATAGGAGGCTTCTGAAAACCCTATGAGCAATAGGGGAACACAAATAGTATTAGAGGTAAAGCCCAGAAAGGAAGTTAATAAAAATGAAGAGAAACAACTGCAAACAGCCTTTAATAGTTGTAATATGGATGTATAAAGTATGGATGTGAAAAAATGAAGGGGAAGCTGTGAAAAATTAAATTTAATGCACAAACATTGACATTTTAGGCCTTAGTGAGATGAGATGGACTGGCTGTGGCCATTCTGAATCAACAATCATATGGTATACTATGCCAGGAATTAAAGGCAGAAGAAAAACTATGTTGCATTCATAGTTAAAAAGACAATTTCAAGTTATATCCTGAAGAGCAAGGTCATGAGTGATCCATATACATGCAAGGCAAACCTGTTAATATAACTATTATTTAAATATACACACTAACAACTAAAGCCAAAGAGGAGGAAATGGAAGATTTTTACCAAATTTTGCAGTCTCAAATTGATCAAACATTTGATCAAGAAGTATCAATAATAAATGGTGACTGTATTTCAAAAGTTAGAGGCAATGGAGAAGGAATGGTAATTGGAATGTATAGAACTGATGACAGAAATGAGGTGGAAAGCAAATGGTTTATTCACTGCAAATACCTTTCTGAAAGAAAAAAAAAAAAAAGAGTGGTGAGTGTACACATGAAACTCTCCTGATGGACTACAGAGGAATCAGGTTGACTACATAGGTGGGAAATCATTGAAGAAGCTGAATATTAGAACCCAAAGTCAAACCAAGTCCTGACTGTGGAATCTACCATCACTGCTCATGTGCAAGTACACACTGAGGATGAAGAAAATTAAAACAAGTCCACAAGAACAAAAATGGATGTCAGTAGAAACTCTAAAAATTGTACTAGAGCATCGAGAAGATAAATGGAAGAAATAAATGGAAGAGACATTGAAGTAAAAGAGTTGAACAAGAGTTTTCAAAGGGAAACTCAAGAAGACAAAGCAATATATTTTAGCAGAATGGGTAGTTAGATTTGGAGAATAAAAATGAAAGAACTCACATACATTTGTCAAGCTGAAATAACCGAATAACAAATTTCAAGCCTCAAGTAGCAATACTGAGAGATGCTATGGACTAAATACTGAATGATCTATAAAACATCAAAGGAAGATGTAGGGGGAGTTCCTATAAGATTAAAAGCCAATGGGTATGAAGGGAGACGTTCAAGCTATAATGAGGGCACTGGAAAAAAAAAATAAAAAAGTAAGGCCCCAGGAACTGATGGGATAGCAATCTCACCAGTCTATGCCAGGAAATTTGGAGGACAACTTTCTGTCTGACTGCCTGGAAGAGATCCATATTTGTTCCCACTTCCAATTAAGGAAACACACCCAACAGAATGTAGAAATTATCTAGTAATATCATTACTATCACATTCAAGCAAAATACTGACTGTCATTTAAAAGGCCCCAAAACCGGCTAGAACAGGACATAGAGAACTTCCAGAAGTTTAAGCTGTGTTTAAGAGAGTTTATGGCACCAAAATATCATTGCTGATATCACATGGATCCAGGTTGAAAACAAAAAGTATTAGAAGAATGTTTACTTATGCTTTATTGACTATTCAAAGACTTTTGACTGTATGGATTATAACAAATTATGACTAACATCGAAAAGAATAAAAATAAGAACGCACTTAATTGTACTTGTGTGAAACCTATGTCTAGACTAAGAGTCACTTATGTGGACAAAGGAAAGCGAACATTGTATGGTTTAAAATCACAAGAGTCCAGAATTAAGGTTGCATAGTGGAGTGTACTCAGGGAGGTAGGAGGGGTGTGGGGGGATTGTATACCAAAGAAAGAATTTTTGTTTTACTTTTCAAAGAGAGGAGTAAACTGTGGGGAGATGGGGGAGGGCTGCCCAGGGAGAAAAGTGCAACAACGAATGAATGGAAGCTCAATATTTCTGTAAATGTTCATTAAAATTAATAAAATAAAATTTAGGAAAAAATCAAGAAAGCTGTGCATCAGAATTGTATTCTTCCGCCACAACTATTCAGTCTGTATGCTGAGCAAATTATTCATGAAGTTGGACTCTCTGAGGAAGAATGTGGAATCCAGGTCATCAACAACCTATGTTATGCAGATGTAACAACCTTCCTTACTGAAAGTGAGGAGAACATGAAGAGCTTGGTATAGAATATCAAAGAATACAGCCTTCAATATGGATTACATCTCAACCTCAAGAAGACAACGATTCTCACCACTGGATCCATATGCAATATAATAACGGAGGCAAAAAGATTGAACCTGTCAATGACTTCATCCTACTTGCATTCACAATCAACATCCTAGGAACCAAGAGTAAGGAGAGCAGCAGATGTGTTGAACTGGAAAAATCTGCATTCAGAGACCTCTTCAAATTACTAAGGAGTGATGATTTCAGTTTGAAGACAATGGTGTGCTTCATTCAGGTCATGGGTCTTTTCTGTCACCTGTTCTGCTCCTGTGAGCTGGGATGATAAGAAGGAAAAGGATAAAGGTGATAGAAGAAAATTGATGCGTATGAGTTGTGGTGTTGGAGAATTGTACTGAACAACTCCTGGACTGCCAAAAAACACAACTGATATGTCTTGGAGAGGAACATCATGCTTCAGTAGTAGAGGGACAGCACAAGAAAGGAAGACTCTGGTTCAGATGACTTGACTTGGTGACTTGGATAATGGTGGTAGGTGTGTCAGAGATAATAAAATTGGTTCAAGATAGAGCAGGGTTCAGAGCTGTTTTACATAGGTTGCTAAGAGTCATGAGTGACTTGATGGCACATAATAACAACAAATGTGTTTCCTTACTGTTAGTTGACTTCAAGTTGTTTAGAACCCATGGAGAACTTTGTGTTTGCACAGCAAAACTGCTACACAAGTTTTCAAAGCTTTTGAGACGCCTCTGATTGAATTTAAATATTCAACTTGTTGACCAGTTTTCAAGTCATTAACAACTTGTACCATTAGTAACTCCTATATTTGACAATGTTGTGTTGTTATATGCCACTGAGTTGCCTGTAGAGATCCTATGAATAACAGATTAATTGCCTGTAGGGACTCTATGAACAACAGATTAGAACTTTGAATCTGACAACCACAATTATATATTATAAACTTGAAATTTCAATATATCAGTCATTCATAAATCTAGGGAGATGCTAGCTATGCTGTAGAATTGTTTTGAAATAATATCTCAAAATCTCCTGTTGCAATACTATGTACAGTAAATTATAATAATCTTTATCTCTTTGTATTCTGCTGTACCATCAGAGATGGCATAAGTAGGTTATGTCTTGAATGTAAACACTCTGATTGGTAGTGGCTGGATGGTCCGTTGAGTCTCTACATACAAAGAGTATTTTTATAAAGTACTGGCTCTATTAACTAAAGAAAGGGAAGATATTTTTCATTCTAAGCTTAAAAATCCATGCCACATGAAAACCAATTAATCTTCCTTTCTTTTCATGGGCTATATTAAATAGAATTTCCCATATTAGTAACTTCTACATTCTCCAAATTTCCTCTATCAATTAAAAATTTATTTTCTAAATAGTTTTTGCTTTTCATTTCAATAATAATTGTCGTTGTTGTTATTATATGCCGTCTAGTTGCCTACAACTCATAGTGACCCCATGTACAGCAGCTCTGAAGCCTGCCCTGTCCTGAGCCAGTCTCATTGACTCCAACACAACTACCTCTGTTACCCAAGTTACTTATCAATCCATCTCATCCAGTGTCTTCCTTTCTTCTCTTGTCCCTCCACTCTTTTGAGCATGATATCCTTCTCCAAGGACCAATCACTCCTGGCCACATACCCAAAATATGTAAGACGGAACTTCAGAATACTAGCCTCCAAGGATAAAACTGGTTTAACACTCTCTGAAACAGACTAATTTGGTTTTGTTTTTGACAGTCCATGCTATGTTCAAGACTCTTCTCCAGCACAACAACTCAAAAGCATCAATTCTTCTTCTGTCATTACTTATATTTATTACTTTCTTCTTTCTATTTGCTTTTCTTTTTAGTTCTTCCCTGATGTGAGACTTTATATGGATTTATAACTTTTTCTCTCTCCTTATGCAAATATCTGATACATTTCCCTTTCTGCACTGTTTAATCAGTGACTCATAAATGTCAGTGTATTTTCTTTTAATTTTATTTTATTATTTAATTTATTGAAATATTTTCTTTTTTATTTATGTATAATTGGCTATGTGTCATTTAGTTTTCCAATGTTTGTGACTTTTGATGTTATAATCTTGTTATTGATTTCTAATTTCTTTTTTCTGTGGTCAAATAGCACACTAAATAAATTTTCCATTTTTTAAATTTGTTAAGATACACGTTATAAATTTTCAAGATACATGTCCTATGGTCACATTAAAATGTATGACTTTATATCTTTCCTTTGATATCATCTTATTAGAGAATAGGTGACTTTATCACATACTTGACAGAGAGAAGGATGCTTTCTTCTGACATAATTTTCTTGCCTCTGAGCAGCGTGATGAAGGTTCTTCTATTTCTCCATCAGCTTCCTTTAACACATTCCTGAGACAAGGCTTCAGGATGCCTTTGGAACTATCGCTTTGATCCTTGTTGTTGTTATTATGTCCCATTAAGTCACTTGTAACTCAGCAACCCTACGTGCAACAGCTCTGAAACTTGCTCTATCCTGAATCAACCGTACTGTCTCTGAAACAGCTACCCTTATTGCCCCAGTCATTGAATCAATTAATCTCATCAAGTCTTCTTCTCTTGTGCTGTCCCTCCACCCTATTAAACATGACATCCCTTTACAAGGACTAGTCCTTGCATGCAACCTGTCCAAAGTATGTCAAGTGAAGCTTCAAAATCCTTGTCTGTAATGAGTATCCGGGTTTCACCCTCTATAGGATGAACCTGTTTATTCTCATTGTAGTCCATGGTATGTTCTATACTCTTCTCCAGCAGCACAGTTCAAAGGCATCAATTCTTCTATAATTCCCTATTCATTGTCCACCATTCTGATGCATAGCAAGTAATTGTGAAGACCATGGCCCGGGATCAGAAGCACTCTAGTCAGTCTCCAGACTGACATTGTTGCTCTTCATTATTCTTGAGAGGTCCTTAACAACAGATTTTTCCCAAGGTAATTTGTCTTTTCATTTCCTGGCTTCTAGTACAAAGTGTGCTGATTGTGGAGCCAAGCTGAAGCTATTAATAATCTCAATCTCTTCACTGTCTATCATGATGCTGCCATCAGCTCAGTGGTGAGAATATTTGGTTTTTATGTTGAGCTTCAATCCATATTGTAAGGCTGGAGTTCTTGACCCTCTGCAACATGCACTTCAGATCCTCCTCAGTTTCAGCAAGCAAGTTTATGTCATTTGCATAATGAAGGATGTGGATAATAGAGTCAGAAATATAGCATATTTATGTAGTCTGTACTACATCAAGTGGGTGAAGATCTATTATCACAGTGCTGCTAGGATAAAATTATCACCAGTGTCAACCTTTTTTGATGTACAGGGTGCCTCATTATTGTCTAGTAATCCAATAAGTCTCCAGGCTTTCCAGGGACATTGCTCGATTTTGCTGGTCAGCATATAGTTTTGTCTGTGGTATTTACTTGGAATGGAATGGTTATTGTTGAAATGTGGTCCTGTGGTTAGGCAGCCTCTTTCCTGGTCCTTGAGCTAGAAAAAATGGTTCCTTTTTGGATTTTTTTTCTTTCTGCATTTCTGAATTCCCAACTCCTCTAGTACTTATCCAACACTGACACCGCTGCATCAGTCCTCAGATCATGATATCACTGTGTCCTTTCTTTATTTATGATGAGTTTTCTTATATTTGTTTGATATATAATTTCTAAGAATTTTAAATATACCTATAGAAGCAAAATTAAAATCTTTCTTTAAGTCTTCTAAACTTTTAAAATATCATATTTATCAATCTTTTTAAGCAGATAATGCTTATTAATGCATTATTTTACTAGTTTGGCATTTAAATTTTGGATAAGATTTTAGGAATTATCACAGCTACCTACCTAGAAATCTCAGAACACTATTATATAAAACATGATTAAGTTAATTTTTAATTTTAACTGAAATTTCATTTAAGTTCAAAAGATTATTTTCTTTCCTTTGTTTCATAAAAAATTCAATTTCATTCAAAAAGCTTTTTCAAGTGAGAATTAAGGTATAGATAATGTTTAATCTAATTTTGTATTTGTTTTTAATTGATACTGAAGCCTGTCAGTCCAGGTATGATTCACAAAATCATGTGGATTTATAGCACTTTTTAATTAGCTTTTCATCATGCATATTCTAAAAATATACTCTCCAACTCTATACTTACTTATCATAAACACGCAAGCCTTAATCTTCTTGGCATATTGTAAAAGACAGCCATCTCATGAGACACTGTTGTTTTTTCATCTCAATGTTTTTTCAAGTGATAAAGCAAAACTGTGACTTTTTATCTGGCACTGAACTAGCAGTGTGAGTCACAGGAGAGAAAATCTTTAGGTGGTTGTGACAGGAAGAGACATGAAATGAATTTACTGACAGAACTTAATGCTGAGGAAAATAATTTTATCACTAGTGCTTTTTTAAAAAAACATTTTTTAACTTTTTCTCTGATGCATCCTTCCATATATTTAGATCCGTACTACAAGCACACACACATACAAACACCAATATAACTTCCTAATGTCACAAACGTGCATTTTCAAAACAACTGATGACTATCTGAGTTTGTTTAAATTAGGAGGACAATGGAGAGAAAATAGAGTGGTCCTACTGAGTTAATAACCTATGTTCAAGATGAACTATTGATGGATGAAGACAAAATATACACATATATAGTGTCTCTGGGCTGTGGTGGGTAAGTTGTGCTACTAACTCAAGAGTCCATGCCTCTTTGACAGGTGGAATTCACCAGCAGCTCCCTGAGAAGAAGGCGAGAAACCTCTTTCCATGTGATTTATGACCTCAGAAACCCAAGGATGGATAGGGTCAGCTATGAGTTGTGTTCCTGATGCAAAGACTATGAGTGAGTCAATATATATGTGCCATTGAGTCACTTGGAACTCACAGCAAACCAATGTACAACAGCCCTGAAACTTGCTCTCTCCTATGCCACCTCTACTGTCTTTGACACCCTCATTATTTCTGTCACTGTATCAGTCTGTCTCATTGGTAGTCTCCCTCTCTTTTTCCCACCATCCTCCTTTTCAAGCATGATGTCCCTCTCCAAGGACTGCCCCTTTGGGAGCTGGCCAAAGTATGTCAGACAAAGCCTCAGAATCCTTGCCTCCAAGAAGCAGGCTGGCTTCACCCTCTCTAGGATGAACCTGTTTGTTTTCCTGGCAGTCCGTGGTATATTCAAAACTCTTCTCCAGCACCACTGCTCAAAGACATCAATTCTCCTTCCAACATCCTTAGTTATTTCCCAGCTTTCTGATGCATAACAATCAATTGTGAAGACTACAGCCGGGATCAGGCACATCTTAGTCTCCATTCTGACATTGTAGTTAGCTCTTCAGTTCTCTGGAGAGGTCCCTGACAGAAGATTTCCCCAGTGCAATCCATCATTTGATTTCCTGGTTGCTAATACCAAGAGTGTTGATTTTGGAGCCAAGCAAAAGGAAGCTATTAACAGTCTCAATTTCTTCACCATCATGATGCTGCCAATTGGGCCAGTGGGGAGAATCTTTGTTTTCTTGAAGGCTGCAGTTCTTGATCTTCTGCAGCATGCACTTCGGTCTTCCTCAGTTTCAGTAAGCACAGTTGTGTCATCTGCATAACATAGGTTGTTGATGAATCTTACACCAATCCTATAGCCACATTCCTCCTCATACAGTCCAGCCTCCTGGATTATCTGTTCAGCAGATAAATTAAAAGTTCTGGAGACAATACATCCCTGGCATGCACTGTTCCCAATTTTGAACCATGCAGTGTTTCCTTGATCTGTTCTGATGACTGCCTTCTGGTCTAAATAGAGGTTTTGCATAAGCTCAAACAAATGTTCTGGGATTCCCATTCTCCTAAGAGTCAGCCATAGTTATAAATGTTTATAGGTTTTCAGAGGTAGTAAATCACACAGGTGATCATCTTTGTCCTACAGACAGCTAATGAATTTGAACCATGCACGTTTGCATTCTCAGCACAATGAGAATCCCCAAACACATAATTGTGCTCATATAAAATCTATATCTAAACCAAGAAGCTGGAGCAAATAAAGCTATACTCTGTGAAGAAGAATGTGACATAAAGAACGATAACATTGCATTTACAATTATTTCTGCTAAGACTAATAGGAGACTATTAAAAGATAAATATTAACCATGTACCGAATAGTCGATGTGCTTTGTCACTCCATGATTTCACATATCAGCTGCTTCTACTTCACTCACTTACTCCACTCCTCTGTGTCCCTATGGTTCTTAACCCAGGTCTCACAGAAACTCAAACCCATCAGCGGCAATGACTCGTGACTGCGGGTGATACAGGTTGGTATAACAGAGACTGGTGAGGGATGGGTCAGGATCTTGTAAACTGTCAGTTGGATCTTGTAAACTGACAGCTGGATGTTGTGTCCAAGAGAGCAAGCATTCCAAAGCAGATACAAAGATTGAGATTCTATGAGCATAAATAGGTAGGACATGTCCTATTTCCCTCATCTTATCTTGTGAGTATAATAAATATTGCATCGCAAAATAAAAAATTGATCAATGGCTAAGAAAGTTATTTTGAACAATAAACCCTTATCACCACACACACACACACACACACACACATAACACTACACACAAACACATTAATACACTTTGTATTAGTGACTTAATGGCAAGAAGCTGTGTAGCCAAAGGCACAAAGTTCAAGGCCCTCAGCTGCTCATCAGGAGAAATACGGGCAGTCTCTTCCCTTGAAATTAACAGTCTCTGAAAACCTGCCAGAGGGTCAGCTCCGACTCGACGGAACAACAATGTATTGTACATAGGAGGACTGATGGTTAAAGTGGTGCTGCAATCCCAAAAGCACACAGTTCAAATCTACCAGCTATTCCACAGGGAAAAAAAAGATGAGGATGGTCAATCTTCTCCCATGCAATTAACACTGCCTCTGAAAACCCACTGGAGGGTCAGCTAAGAGTTGGTTCTGTATATATATATATATATTTTTTAGATGAATGCTTATACTGCATCTTACAGTATTTTAAGGACTTTAAAAATGTTAACAATTCAATCATCTCAGCTATCTTATAAATTGACATATGGTAATCTCCATTTTTGTAGATTAAAAAAAGGAAATGAAAACATACAACTACTTATATGATTATGTATAATCAATCTGATAAATGATCTGATCTCAACCTTTAGCCTGTATACTATTAAAAAACAAAACAGAACAGAAAAAGATATAAGAACTGATTTTTTATTTAACTCTAACCATTATTCTTTGAAAATGTCAGTGGGATAAATGTGTAGTTGATATTGGGAAAAGAAACTACTTGAACATTTCTTCATGTTGGCAAATTATTATGCATAGGTTGTGGCAATCTGTACTATAATTACTGAAATGTTCTGTCACCTTGCAGTCCAATTGACTTTCTTTGTTTTGAAGTGTTTAGGTTGTAAAGCGTAAGAGCTGAAGCAGCTGACACAATTCTGACCACAGAGAATAATGCTTTTATTTTGGTCTTTAAAAGGTCACTACAGCTGAACGGCACTAAATTACATTGCTAAAATCACAGTGTCTGTCAACACAAGGCACTTTCACAGCTGGCTTTCTAAATCTGAGTTATATTTGCATTTTTGAAATCATATTAAGGTATCAGTAAGGGGTAAATTGGGCTTTTTATTTTGATTGAGACTTTTGGAACATAGAAAACCTACTTTGATTTTGGAAGTGTACTTTTAAGATTGCCCTTAAATTATCATAATCTTCACAAGTAATTATTGATCAGAACCATGAAAAGTACAAGGTTATAAAATATTTACATTTAGTTCTTATAAATGTTAATAAAAAAATTAGCAAGTAGTGAAGAAGTTTAAATCTTAATAATTAAAGCACAGGGGAAAAAGTGAAAACACTTGATAGACCCTGGTTTGCTCCTCCCTGTAGGGGGAAAAACATCCCCAGTGCCACCAACACTTTCTGATTACCTTCTGCCTAATCTTGTAAGGAGAAAACAGCATCCCCATGGTGATACAAATTGAGATCAGTTCTTATAATTATACAATGAAAGCTATCGGCAGTTGGGAAACTGGTTTGTTGCCAATGGAAGAATGCCATAAGATCTTTACGTGTGCTTATATTACAAAAGCGTATTGGCAGGCCCAGTTATTTAAACTTATGTAATTGTGTGCAGTGGAGTTTATTCTGCCTCTAGCAACCACCTAGACTCTTTGTAAGGCTTTCATTGACTTTTTACATGATGATTGTTGTATTATGCTCAGCATAATGTCTTATAGGTTCATCTGTGTTTGAGTTATCTTGCGTATTCTTTTTCTTTAATGTTTTACAGCATTCTATTTGGTATAACATTTTTAAAGAAGTAAAATATTATGTTAATTAAACTGACTTACATAAGAGAAAATCAAATTTCTTGAGCTACAAACCACTAGAAAAATATATTTAGGAATTCTTTTGAAAATATAGTAAAGCATTCACTATTTTTGTTCAAGTAACCTGTAGATGTTAACACTGGACTTAGATTCCTTAACAGATTCTGGCTTATTGATGAAAGAACATGTGTTCGTCATACATCATTTGAATCCTTTCATTCCTAGAAAACAGAGTTAATTTTAAGTATTTAAGTATGAATCATTATTTGCCAAATAAATGTTTAAACGTTTGTCTTCTTGTTTGCTGATATATGTTATTGTTCCATGTTATTCCACTGCTCAATCTACAACCCTAAATATGGGCACAGCCTGTGACAAACTGAGCTTTTACTCTTAAAAACTAAAAAAGACAGCTGTGTCTGTCTTTGACATGAGCAGTTGTTAGCATTTAACACATTTTTTCCAGAGTACATGGAGGAAAGAAAGATCATGACTTGTCTTTTTATGTTTAGAACTGAAAATCATAAGTATAAGGAACATCTGATGGGGGGAAAAAACGCTCCTGAGGCTTTTTTACATTGTCAAAAAAATGCGTTGAAAGCTCTGTAGTCAAGGAAGATATCAGATATTTCTTTTGCGCTGTTTGTAGCAAATAACTCAACAGCAGTCAGGAAAATGTCATGTTCAGCCTAGTTAGAATGTTGAATATAATTATAAAACAAACTCATTGCCATCGAGTTGGAACCTACTCACAGGTATTTCTCCAGCAAGTTTTCTCAGAAGCTATAAATCACACAGGAAGAGACTGTTTATCTTCTTCCCAAGGACAAGAAGTGCCAGTGAGCCCCCTCCGAATTAGGAGTGGAGTCGCTATGGACAATACCACCAGAGGTCCCTGAACAGAATTACAGTTATACGAATATGAACATTCTTTGGTTTTTAAAGATAGAGTTTTTATATTTATTTAATCAGAATTCCAAGATCTTGTTCAGTTTCAGGAATTCACTAGAATTGGCAGAATTTGGCATGCAGTCTTATGCCTCACTATCTTTTTATTGCACTGGAAGAAGGATCACTCACTCCCTCAATGTTCTCAGAAATCAACTCATAGCTGATCCTCCAGCAGGATTTCAGAGGCTGTAAATCATACACAAGGAGATTCCCATCTTCCTCCAGCAGATAACTTATGAATTCAAATTATCTGTCTTTGGTTTCCCAGCATAACTTTCCTTTCTTGTTATGTGCCATCGAGTTGCCTGTGACTCATAGCGATCGTATGTACAACAGCACTGAGCCCTGCTCTATTCTGTGTCAATTTTACTGTCTATGATACACCAATCCCCAATACCCCAGTCACTGAAGCAATCCACCTTGTAGAGGGTCTTCTTCTCTTGCACTATCCCTCCACTTTCCCAAGCATGACTTCCCTCTCCAAGGATTGACATGTACTGTGATGCCTGCACAAATATAGTCAACACTAGGAAATAGAATTGGCCACACCTGAAAGCTAAGTTATTCGGCGCCCACTAAAGACAACCGTTGCTAAAAGATCTTTTTAGAGTTAGCAGGCTTAGTTAAGTCTGATACATGAATTCTCTTCTGCACAGACATCTTTTAGAAATTACTTGCATCATCATTGCATTTGTTTTTTTAAGTGTTTGATGTTGCTGATGACAGCAATTTGAGTTTTATTTTATCCAAGACCTTTACTATTAGGTACAAAGTGATTGTATATAAGCCATCATTTAGATACAAACAAGGAGGAAAAGATGTTTCTACTACCCTTAAGTAATTGGAAAATGCTGATTACCTGGTATTTAACTCAGCTTTTAAAGAAATAAAAGATTGGTTTTTCTAGGTTATTCTCTTTTCAATTCCTACACATGAACAGTCTCTCTGTGGCATGAGCACTGCCTTTTTAATCTTGAATGTTATAGAAGTCTGGCAGAGCATTTGAAGAATCTTTCATATCTGATGGTGCTCAACAGTGCAGGTGCGGGTGTAGACACGTGTGCATTGTGAGAGCTGCTCTCTATTTTCTCAGACAGTTGGAAATTTCCTCTTCATCTTTCATGTGTATATTGCTGAAGCAAAGAAATCAGTTCTCCCTTTTTAAAGATGAATAAAGCATTACTACAACATGCAGCAGTGAAAGCTACTTAACAGTTATAATAATTATCCAGAAGTCAATGCCATTGCTATCTCGGCTGCGGCTATGTTCTGACAGATCAGCTAAAAGAAATTTATTTTGATGAACTAAAGTGATCAGAAGAATCAATAAAAAGGATACTAGTATTTCAGTTTGATTGCAGGAATTATGGTCATTTTGGTGGTGTGTTATTATATCCAGGTGATACAGTCTGACAGATAATACTGCATAGCATGTATTAGCATTGTCTTTGTATTTCTCAAGTGAGTTCCTAGATTTTTATTTCTTTGAGGTGCTAATATTAATTATTCTTTCCTATAATTTCCTCATATTTTATCATTTGGATATTAATACTTTTAAATATATAATAAATTTGATTTGTTTTATTATTAATTTTAGAATGTAAAAAATAAATTTTATTCATTTATCTTTAATTTTTTAAATAGTTTTAACTTCATTTAATATCTTTACTACTAATCATTGAATGTGTTTTTTCTTTTATTTTCCAAACAGAATATAGTTGATTCAAGTCTAATAAAGTGTTTAATTCAGGGAAATATAGTGATTAAAATAGCATTTTAAAGTTTAACATTATCTAGCTTATTGTATACTGCTATGAAGTCTGCAAAGTTAATGTCAGTGGAAGTATTTTAGGTCTTAGAACAATAAACTGTGATTCATGCATAGGTATAATATTTAGATGAAAAATTATCCAAAAAAATTGAAATTTCCTCTTTGAAAACGTTATTCTTTGAAAACTATGTATAATCACTCTACAAGCCCTTTAAGGATATGAGAAAATGGGTAGATGAATTTGAATTAAATTTAAGAAAATGTTCCACTTAGCAGTCATTCAATCAAGTGCAAATCTACCTTCTGCGTAATTAAACACATTTTTAAGCTTGATGAGCAGTTAATAAACATATACCACATAACAGAAAACTGCTACTTAGGTCATCAGATTAACTTTACTTTTCCCAGCAATTTAACTGCTTCTAAAATTCCAGTTTTTCATTGCCAAAGAAAATGAACATTTTTAACTAAGGTAAAATACTAGACCTCCATTAAAGCAATTTTATTTCGGTCAATGAAATAATCTCTAAAATCTTTTGAGATTTTGAAGTTTAAAATGGTGTTTTTATGTTCATTACCTTATTTGATCATCACTGTAGGTGATACCAAGATGATATTATTATTTAAATTTTGTTGTTATTGTACATAGGAACTGACTCATAGTCCAACAGGTTTTCAGAGACACATGGAAGTAGGTTTCCCACCTAACATTCTCCCATGGATCAACTGGCAAATGCAAACTGCATGCCTTTGGGTTGGCAGTGCAACACCTTTACCACTAAGCTACCAGAACACCCTGTTCATACTTTATTGATAAGAAAATGGTAATTTTGTTAGACTAGGAAGCTGTGGTGTCCTAATGGGTAAGTAGTTTCATTGTCAACCCAAAGTCACGCGGTTTGAGTCCACCAGCTACTCTGTGGGAAAAAGATAAGCAGTCTCCTCCCATATATTTTACTACCTCTGAAAACCCACTGGTAGGTCAGCTATAAGCCAGTTTGGACTTGTTAGTGTATACAACCTTTAAGCAAATCATACTCTTACATAAATCATCGTATTTACTCAAATCACAGCCTTATTTCAATCATACTTTTTATCTTACTTGTTGTCACATGCCATCAAGCCCAATACATTCATGTTATTGTTGTTATGTGCCATCGAGTCACTTGTGACTCATAGCGATCCTGTGTACAACAGCCCTAAACTCTGTTCTGTCCTATGCCAATCGCACCTTCTCTGACACACCCATACCAATTACCCCAGTCACTGAATCAGTCCACCTCATAGAGGACCTTCCCCTTTTGAGCTGTCCCTCCACCCTCCCAAGCATGATGGCCCTCTCCAAGGACCGGTCCCTCCTTACAACATGTCCAAAGTATGTTAGATGGAGCCTCAGAATCCTTGCCTCCAGGGAGCAGCCGAGTTTAACCCTTTCCAGGATGAATGTGTTTGTTTTCCTAGCAGCCCATGGTACTCTCAATACTATTCTCCAGCACCACAGCTCAAAGGCATCAATTCTCCTTCTATCCTCCTTGATCATTGTCCAACTCTCCATACATAACAAGTGATAGCAAAGACCATGACCTGTATCAGACACACCTTAGTCTCAAGAGAAACACCATTGCTCTTCAATACTTTGGAGAGGTCCCTAACAGCAGACTTTCCCATGGCAATATGTCTTTTAATTTCCTGGCTACTGGTGCTGAGAGTTTTGACTGTGGAGCCAAGCAAACTGAAGCTGTGTACAATCTCTCTCTTCACCATCCATCCTGATGCTGCCAATTGGTCCAGTGGCGATCATCTTTGTTTTCTTCACATTGAGCCTCAATCCATATTAGAGGCTGCAGTCCTTAGCAACCTTATAAGCAGCATGTCTGAACTCTTTTATATCCTGTGCCATCCTCGTTCTCATCTCTGGCATACTCGAGCCCATTGCTGCCATCACTGTGTCAGTCCTTCTTCTTTAGAGTCTTCTTTGATCCTTTCCAACACTGATGTCCCTTTTCAAGCAACAGCTCTTTCTACCCGTATGCCCAAAGTATTGAGTTGAAGCTTTGACCTTTTTGCCTTTAAGGAGCCTTCTTGTTGTACTTTCTATAAGACATATTCATTTGTTCTTTTGACACTCTGTAGGATATTCAATGCCTTCCTCTGACACCACAACTCAGAGATATCAATTCTGTCATTCTTACTCATTGTCCAGCTGTCAGATGCATAACAAGTGACTGAAAAGACTATGGTTTGGATCAGGTGCACCTCAGTCTTTAAATTAACATCATTACTCTTTAGTACTTTGGAGAGGTCCCGGGCAATAGACTTTCCCAAGCAAAGCATCTTTTGATGTCTTCATTTATTGACTGCTGGTGCCAAGAGTGTTGATTATGTATCCAAGTAAGATGAAATCGTTGACAATTTCAGTCTTTTCCCCATCTATCATGATCCCTATTGACCCAGAGGTGAGTATTTTTGTCTTGATGTTGAGATGTAATCAATTTTTATAGTATTTGTTTTTATGTAGCAATGTTTAAAGACAAACAAAAAAGATGTATTCAGCTTCTGGTTTGGTTAAGATTTTTTTTTTAGGTGGTGAGATTCCTCTTCTGTTTGCTTATTTATCTCCCTTAATAAAAAAAGATATTTTCTCTGTACTTTATTATCTTAGAAGAGACACGAAGAGAAAAAAAAAAGAAGAAAAATCAGAGAGAATATAAGGAAACCAGGTTCCTCCTTGGAGGCTAGGATTTTGAAGTTCCATCTCACATACTTTGAGCATGGATCCTTCGAGAAGGACATCATGCTCAGAAGGGTGGAATGACAGCACAGGAGAGGAAGACCCTGGATGTGAAGGATTGATGAAGTAACTAGGGCAAAGGAGTGGGTAAATGTGTCAGAGTCAGTAAGACTGGCTCAGGCTTCAGAACTGTTGTATCTAAGGTCGCTCTGAGTCACAGGTGACTCAATGGCACATAACAACAACTAAAAAAACCCCAAACAAAATGAGCCAAAATTTAATACATCTTTTAAACCTTAGCTTTCTTCTCTGAAAGTGCCCTAATACAGAAGAAAATAGATGCTAAGGCACATAGAAATCCCCAGGAACATCAGGACCAAAGATATTAAAAGAACATGGAGTTCATATTTTTAGCTTCCTAATGATGAGAAAATAAGTTTCTGTTTATTAAAGTCACAGACTTGCTCTATTATTTATAGCTGCAGTAGGTAACTGAGACACTTATGAACAAAGTTAAAGTTTAGCTATTGATAATTATTTTCCATTTTCTTTTTTTCCTTGCTAGCTTTCTGTTAAATATTATTTTTTAATTATTATTAATTTCATTAAAAGTTTACAGAGACTTCGGATTTCCATTCATTCATTCATTGTTGCATTTGTCCCCTCTCAACCCTTCCCCCCAGTACACTCCCCTCTTGGAAAAGTGAAAGAAAAATTCTTTCATTGTTTTACAATCCCTCCCTCCAGGTCCACTCCACTATGCAGCCTTAGCTCCGGATGTCTAAACCTACTTCTAATGTTTTGTTCTTATTAACTCAACAATATTATAAAGCGTAACTATCAACTTTCCCTTGATGAAATGGATTGACTCAGTGACTGGGGTAATAGGGTAGGGTGGCAGAGATGATAATGTTGGCTCAGGATAGAGCAGGGATCAGAACTGTTGTGCATAGGATCGCTATGAGTCATAAACAACTGGACAGCACACAACAACAACAACTTTCTTTATATTTTTATCTCTGAGAAGTTCGTATGAGAATAATGTTAATTTCTGCAAACTTCAACAGAATTTGTTCTTGTTTTGGCTTTTCTTGTGTGACAAAATTAGTCCCTTAATGAAAGTTTTGCATCTCAGCTCAAGGCAATTGCCTTGATTTATTTTTCTCTGGTTATATCTTTCAAATTCAACACTTGAATTTTTAATTTATTTAACACTGAAGCATATTCAATATCTCCTACATTAAAATTAGAAATAATAAGGTAATATCTACACTTACCAAAATATTATTACTTTTTTAAATCATCAACACAGATGCCATAAGTTGTCAGAACTAGTAATGGAACAGCTGATACGCTAGTCAGGCAAATAGACTTCTCTTTGATAAGCATAGTGACACTGTATTCAAATTCCTTTGACTTCATAATGGTATTGTCACTGTTATTCTTTTTGTAGTCTTATTTCTTAGTGCCTGACTTATCATGAATATTTTATTTCTAGTTTTTGCCCAATAATTTCTAAAGCTCTTAATTGAATCTTTAGCTAAGCAAACATTCTGAAGTCAACTTCCTCCATTGTCATACCTAACTATTCATAATTACTATCTGGAATCAAGATTCCTCCTAACAGGTGGGAGACCTGTTTCATATCAAAGAAAGCAACCTTCTCTAGAAAAATACTACCATCTGTGCAGACTCATGCAATGTGGAGCTTAGCATTTAATGACCTTTCTGTCTGGTAGTCTTACTGAGTACTTATCGACTACTTTGTGTTTATATCTCAAATGTGCAGTTGGTGAAGCCACCCTGGTGTGATTTCTATTAAATAAAATTTCACAATTGTCAACTTTTAGGATCTTAGAATTAGAAGGTTGTGATACATGTAAAATAAATTCTTTTTGTCAATGCTTTGTCACAATTTGACAAACAAAATTCAAAGACAGATTGTGTTCAAGTCTCACTATACTTATGTCAAGTATTTTTATTTTTTTGCCATTTGGGGACTTGATGTTTATAATCAAAGAGCTCACACTATATTAGATGCATAATTATGAAAAGATGTCTCTATAAATGTCCTTTTTTCCTCTACTCTTTAATTTAATCCTTTTATTATCATCTCCAAGTCTCATTTTTTTTTCTTCTGTGTAATGGTTGGCACCAGTAGCCAGGAAATTAAAAGGCACATTGCCATGGGAAAGTCAGCTGTTAGGGACCTCTCCAAAGTACTGAAGAGCAATGGTGTCTTTCTGGAGACTGAGGTGCGTCTGATACAGGTCATGGTCTTTGCTATCACTTGTTATGCATCAAGAGTTGGACAATGACCAAGGAAGATAGAAGGAGAATTGATGCCTTTGAGCTGCTGTGCTGGAGAAGAGTATTGAGAGTACCATGGACTGCTAGGAAAACAAACAGATTCATCCTGGAAAGGGTTAAACTGGGCTGCTCCTTGGAGGCAAGGATTCTGAGGCTCCATCTAACATACTTTGGACATGTTGTAAGGAGAGACTGGTCTGGTCCTTGGAGAAGGACAACATGCTTGGGAGGGTGGAGGGCAGTCACAGGAGTGGAAGGCCCTCTGTGAGGTGGATTGAATCAGTGACTGGGGTAATCGGGATGGGAGTGTCAGAGACAGTGCGATTGGCACAGGACAGAGCAGAGTTTAGGGCTGTTGTTCATAGGGTCGCTATGAGTCGCAAGCAACTCGATGGCACATAACAACAATGGTTGTCTCTTCCCAGTGTCTCAGTGACTTCTCCTTGCCAGAGGGAGCATGGTGGTGCAAGTGCAGGAATTATGGCAAGCTTTTGGAGTCAAGTGCTTTTCCGGGCTTGTGTTTGGCATGCAGGTTTGCTCTGCCCCCAGGAGCAAGGCAAGCCAGGTTTGGACTAGGGTGTAAGGCAGGAGGCAGCCTTAAACCCAAAGGTTCAAATTGATTTCCTGTTAAACATTCTTCTAGGTGGTATAGCACTTGTCTGTGCATTGCTGTACAGAAGTAACTCTTGGTTGCTGTGATGTTGAACACTGGGACAGTGATGTGCCAAATGTGGTAATGGTTACCCATGGTGAATAGTGTTGACTGGAGCTTCCTGACTAAAACAAGCCTAGAGGCAGGAATGGCATCCACTTCCAAAATGGCTTGCCTCCGGAAGCTCTATACATGAACAGTGCTCAGGCCTTTCATTCATAGAGTCGCTATGAGTCGTCTACGACTCGATGGCACCTAACAACAACAATAATAATGTCATCCTCAATTTTACCTTGGATGCATTTTTTTAAACAAAAGGCAAAAACAAACAAAACAAAATCTAAAGTAATTTATATTCATAATAGAACTTTTGAAATATAATTAGCCCTTACTGAGAACCCAACATCAAAGCTGTACTCAAGTTTTCCATGTCTGGAGAAACATTTCTAGGTAATTTGGTAACGCCTGCTTACCAATTTTTCGCTAGGTATTGCTATGTTGTTAAATATCACTGAGTCTATCAGAACTCATAGTGGCCCTACAATATATCAAGATACTGTCTAGCCATGCACAGTCCTCTTACCAAATTTGAACGCACTATTGCAGCTATTGTGTCAATTCATCTTCTTGAAAGTCATCTTTTTTATTGATTCGCTACCATGCATGATGTCTCATTCCAAGGACTAATCCCTCCCGATAACATGCCCAAGAAAGTGATATGATGTCTCCACCACCTTCTCTTTGGAGGAACATTTTGGCTGTACTGGATCCAGGATAGATTCTTTTCATTTTTCTTGTAATCCATGATAAATTGGATATTCTCTACCAACATTGTAGCTCAAATACATAAATTCATATTCCTTAAGAGACACAAATTTACTTAAGACTATGGATTGTTTTAATTGTACTATTCTCACCTGAACATACAAATATTTCTCTGATTTATTATAATAAGGAAAGTTTTATCAACTCTGGTGAACAAAATTAATCCCTTCAATGAAATTTTTCAGAAAAGTTCTCTTAAGTCTCTAATTAATAGTGTGCTGAGCTCCAGTAGTTATTCAAACTTTAGAATATGACCATTTAACATTTATATTCTGTTGAGAACAATAGTTTTAAAATGAATCTAATTCAAGGACTATTGCCAGCTATTCATAAAAGTCTCATCTTGAAGAGTAACTTGGGTTCTTAGGTAGAGCATAAACTCGATATAAAAAATCACTAAACAATAGAGCTAATTAAGTTATTCAGTGGTATAGCACATCTTTCCACTAATAGGTAACCTTTATTTGTCTTCATAGATTGAGCTATTAGTTTGAATAATATAGTGCTTCTCATTTTATTTCTTCTTCTCATGACTCTATAAGACCGCTTATTTTGTATTCTGATGTTTTCTTTGTAAAAAAAAATGCAATGATAGTGCTACTGATGGTTTTCTCTTTTAAAGCATTTCGAAGAATGCTTTTTAGAAAGTAAGACACTTCACAGATAGTTAGATTTTTAGTAATCAACATTTGCGGTTTTGTTTTCAACTGACTTGTTATAAGAAATGGCCCTTTGACAGCTAGTGCCATGGTTGACAGCTTAGAAATTAAAATGAAAATAGATGACGTGACCATGTATTATTTTATAAAAGTAAGGTGTGTACAATAGTTTTGAACACTATAAACACTTAACAGCAAAAATTATTAGTAGAATTAGTAATATTATTCTACTAGAAAAAAAATATCATTTAAAGTTATGTACAAGCATACACACACAC
Organism: Elephantulus edwardii; assembly: GCF_000299155.1. Taxonomy (NCBI): domain Eukaryota; kingdom Metazoa; phylum Chordata; class Mammalia; order Macroscelidea; family Macroscelididae; genus Elephantulus; species Elephantulus edwardii. Next base: position 18,898,395 of record NW_006399751.1, on the reverse strand, counting down.
ACACACACACACACACACATTGGATATAGAAATATTTTCAATAATGACTTTTCAGTATTTTATTTAGTATCCAGTTATTTTATAATGTTGTTGTTGTTATGTGTGGTTGAGTTGTCTGTGACTCATAGTGACCCTATGCACAATAATTTTGAACTCAGCTCTATCCTGAGCCAGTCTCACTGTCTCCAACACATCTACACTATTACTGTGTCAACTCATCTCATCTTAGGTTTTTGTCTCCTGTCCTGTCACTCAACCCTTCCAAGAATGAGGTTCTTCTCTGCACGGAGTGGTCCCTTTTGGCCAAATGCCCAAAGTAAATGAGATGGAGCTTCAAAATCCTTTTTTTTTTTGAGGAGCAGCCTGTTTTCACCCTCTCCAGGATAAACCTCTTTGTTCTCTTGATAGTCCATGCTATGTTCAATACTCTTCTCCAGAACCACAACTCAGAGTCACTAATTCTTCTTCTGTCATCTTTGGGCACAGTCCAGATTTCTACTGAAAAGCAAGTAATTTCAAATACCATGGCCTGAATCAGACATACCTTAGTCCCCAAACTTACATCATTGCTCTTCAGTGCTTTTGAGAGGTTCCTGACAGAAGCTTTTCCTAGAGCAATTCGTCTTTTGATTGCTGGACTGCTGATTCCAAGAGTGTTGATTCTGTAACTGAGCAAGTTGAAGTTGTTAACACCCTCCATCTATCACGGTTCTTCCAATTGGCCCAACAGTAAGGATCTTTGTCTTTTTGGTGTTGATCTTCAGTCTGCATGTAAACTGCAGTCCCTGAACTTCTGCAGCAAATGATTCAGGATTCTTCAGTTTCTGCGAGCAAGATTGTGTCATCCATATAATATAAGTTGTGGGTGAGTCTTCTTCCAATCCTGTTGCCACATTCTTCCTCATAAAGTCAATCCAGGATGATCTGTTCCACATAAAGATTGAAAAGATATGGAGACAGGATCTATCCCTGATGCACTCCTTTCTGAGTTTGAACCATGCAGTGTTTGCTTGCTCTATTCTGACAGCTGCTTCCTGGGTCAAGTATAGGTTTTGCATGAGGACAATTAAGTGTTTTGGGGTTTCCATTCTTCCCAAGATTAGCCACAATTTTTTGTGATCGATCTACACAGTCAAATGCCTTTACATAGTCAATAAAACACAGACAGGTATTCTTTTATTACTCTTTGCTTTCAGCCATGATCCATCTGACATTAGTGATAACATCTCTGGTGCCATGGCCTCTTCTAAACTCAGCCTGTATTTCTGGTAGTTCTCTGTCAATGTACTGTTCCAGTAATTTTTTATAATATTAAGTAGGATTTTGCTAGTGTATGATATCAATGATATTGTTTGATAAACTTCCATTTTCTGTTGGATGACCAATTTTTTTTGGAATGGGAACAAATATGGATCTCTTCCAGTTAGTAGTCCTCTAGATTTCTTGGCACAATTTGGTGAACCTATCCAGGGCCATATCTGTCTTTTTTAAATATGTCCGTTAATATTCCATCAATTCCTGGGGCCTTTTTACACATGCTTTGCTAACATTATAAACATTGGTACATGCTTTATGAAAGAAGAGGTGCAAATTTTTTAATATGCATGAATATATCATTTTGTTATTACTATACTGTGGTTGGCTCTGAGAAGAATTAGAATTTCAAATCATTTTATTATACTTATGAAAAACCTATACGTGGACCAGGAGACAGTTGTCAGAACAGATCAAGAAAACACTATATGGTTCAAAATTGGGAATGGATGAATGAATGAATGAATGAATTGGGTCAAGGATGAATCCTATCTCCATATCTATTCAATCTATATGCAGAACAGATTATCTGGGAGGTTGGGTTCTATGAAAAAAATATGGCATCAAGATTGGAGGTAGACATCAATAATCTATGTTACACAGATGACACAATCCTGCTTGCTGAAACTGAGGAAGATCTGAAGTGCTTGCTGCAGCCTTCAAAATGAGTGAAGCTAAACATCAAGAAAACAAAGATTTTTACCACTTGGCTGATTGGCAGCATCATGATAAAGGGTAAAGACATTGATTGGGATTGCTAATAGCTGCAGTTTCCCTGACTCCACAACGAACATTTTTAGTACCCAAAGCCAGGAAATTAAATGATGAATTGCATTGGGAAAGTCTACTGTCAAAGACTTCTCCAAAGTATTGAAAAACAGCGATGCTAGTCTGGAGACTAAAGTGAGTCTGATATAGGCCATGATCTTTGCAATTACTTGATACACATTGGAAGGCTGGACAATGACTAGGGATGACAGAAGGAGAATTGATGTCTTTGAACGGTGGTGCTGAAGAAGAGTACTGAATATACCATGGACTGCTAAGAGTATGAACAAGTTCATCCTGGAGAGGGTGAAGGCAGGCTACTCCTAGGAAGTAAGGATTCTGAAGCTTTGTCTGACATACTTTGTACATGTTGCAAGGCAGAATCAGTCCTTGTAGAAGGACATCATGTTTGGGAGGGTGAAATGATAGCACAAGAGAGGAAGACCCTCGATGAGATGGATTTATTCAGTGACTGGGGTAATGGGGGTGTTTCAGAGACAGTGAGATTGGCACAGGATAGAGCAGGGTTTAGGGATGTTGTACATAGGGTCGCTATGAGTCACAGGTGACTTGACGGCACATAACAACAACAAATTTTTGTTGCATCCATTCACATGTCACCTGAGTACAGATAAAGTAAACACTTTCAGCAAGGTTTCAACATATGGTGAAAAAAAATAAAAAATTTTTACTAACTGAGCCTAAGACTTTGGTAAAATGCAAGTAAATTGGCAGTAGGTATAATCTCATGGTATCTATTCCTACTGTTTTTTGCATAGTATTGTAAATAGTACCTTTATTAAGATTTCCTAAATTATTCTTATTTGAGTCCGTCATCTATATCTTTCCTTAGTATGTAACAAAATAGCCATTAAAGGGGAAGGGAGAATCAGACTCTTTATGCTTCTGATAAAGGGATTCTGATAATCCCTTTCCCCCAGAAATAGCACACAAGATATGTGAGACTTTTAGTGATATCTTGACTTAAAAATATTCAAGATTGTTTACATCAGAAGGAATGCAGGGGGATGAAAAGGCAGGGAGACAACTGATGATGTTGATACCCTCACGATATGGCATCAATAGTGTTGATTAAATATTTAGCTGTCTAATATTTTTACCTCACCCATATCATGATAAATTATAATTTTTCAATATACTCTTACCACTCTGTTTTTAAATAGTGTGCAATGTGATTTTGCAGCAATTCTTATCAAGAGAGGAAAGTCATTTTTTCTTGCCTTAAATTTGAACTTGCCACATGAATTCCTTTAGCCACTAGGATGAAAAGCAAAATTCCAACTCAATACTGTTGAATCAGAAATGACTCATAGCTGATCTTGAAGCAGATTTTCAGAATCTAGAAATCATATAAGAGGAGATTGCCTACCTTTCTCCTGAGGAGCCAGCGGTGCTTTTAAACCAATAGGAAGGTGCCATTTTGGGGTTAGCAGCACAATTACCAATGAACTAAGCCACCAGAACTCATAATGGAATAAAATATAGTGGAAATTATAAAGGACAAGTTATATGACATAACTCGCATGATTCTTAGCAGTTCTGTGTGTTCTCTTGAAACCAGCTCCTACACAGGTTATCATCACAGGCTATCCTAAAGGAAGATACACAGTCTTATGGAGCAATGATAAATCATCCTAGGAGAGGCCATTGTTGAAATCAGTCCTTTCCAATTTGAAAGGTGACTTATTACAACAATAGATCTGGATGAGGCCTAAATTCTTCTCACAATTGTTAACTTTCTAAGTATAAAATAAATAATTGCTTTTTCCAAGGAAGTAAGTTTTAGACTTGTTTGTTATACCACAAAAGTTAGCTGATACACATTCTGTAGGTGATACAGAAAATAAAGGACAAATAATACAAATATTGAATTTTCAAATTGAGTAGAAATATGAAATTGGAAATAAAACCCACCCAACCCACAAAAACAATCAACTTCATTGGGAGATGTAAAACTCCTCTGTGTTATTGAAAGGCAGATGTGGTTGAGGATTACATGAAGAATGTGATTACAGAAACTACACAACAATGTTATTCTTATTGTTAGATGTCAGAAAGTCCATCAAAATACCTAATAACCCTGTGAACAGCAGATTTAAATTTTATCTTAAGCTGTGCCATATTCAAGATATCTGATATGATCCACAACTATGTAGTTTTTGTGTACCATTGTGTTAGAACTGAACCATAGCTGACCCTCCAGAAGGGTTTTCAGAGGCAAAAATTGCATGAGAAAAGATGCCCATCTTTCTTTTGTGGAGTAGCTGGTGGATTTGAAATGCATGACTTCAGGATTGCAATGTAGTTTCTTACTACTAGGCCACGTACTTATTCTTTGTTATGTGTTATTGAGTTGCTTGCAACTCACAGTGACCTTATGTACAACAACAGCTCTGAACCCTGCTCTATCCTATTGTTATCAACCTATCATCTTTGACACACCTACCCCTATTACCCCACTCACTAAATCAATCCATGTCATCAAAGGTCTTCCTCTCTTGTGCTGTCCCTTCAAACTCCCAAGCATGATGTCCCTCTTCAAGAACTGGTCCCTCCATGCAACATGCCCAAAGATGTCAGACGAAGCCTCAGAAACCTTGCCTCCAAGAAGGAGCCTGGTTTCACCCTCTCCAGGACAGTCCATGGTATTTTCAGTACTTTTCTCTGGCACCAGAGCTCAAAGGTATCAATTCATCTTCTATCATCCCTAGTCATTGTCCAGCTTTCTGATGCATAGCAAGTAAGCCTATGACCTGTATCAGGTGCACCTTATTCTCCAGAATGGCAGCATTGCTCTTCAGTACTATGGAGAGGTCCCTGACAACAGACTTTCCAAAAGCAATTCACCTTTTAATTTCCTGGTTTCTAATACCAAAAGTGTTGATTGTGGAGCCAAACAAACTGAAGTTGTGAACAATCTCAATCTCTTCATTATCTATCATGATGCTGCCTATATGTCCAGTGTTGAGAATCTTACCTAAACAGGCTTCATATATAGATACAACATCTAGACCTATAGCTCCCTATAGCTCTATAACTATAGACACACCTTCATACTGATTTTCACCAAGCAACTTATAGCAAGAGAAGTACACCAATTCAAAAGAGGTATGACTTTGAGACATAAAATGGAATGTTGAGAAATAAACAGATAAAACTGAAAACAGTCTAAACCTCATATTCTCTTCAAATTCCCTTCTCAACAGAGGGCTCCTCCTCCAGCCTAATGTACATTTCAATGACTAAAATAATTTTTAGTGAATAAAATAAGAACAACTTCCTCAAATTAAGGCACTCATTTTCTTCCAGTCTTAAAAACACACCAGGTCACTTTGCATGAAGGATTTGATTTCATTAAGAATTGGACAATACAGTATCAGAATTTTCCTGCAAAGGAAAAGCTTGAGCACCTACACACGTGTGCATGCATGAAAACACAAGTGTACACACATACACACACACACACAAATCATACCATGCATCGGGCCAACTTGTTTTGTGAGGAGTATGTACCAGGGGAAACACATATGATAAAGTCTTCTAGGATGTTGTATCAAAGACGTAGAGTCACCGATGGGTGCCAAATCCAGTGACAACAACTATTTGAAATACGTGTGGTCCTGAACGTGTAGCCTCTTATATTAGCTAATTGAAGCCTGGAATCAATAGCAGTCTAAAGTGAACGAGAAGTTATATACCGGACAATTCTAAAGAGGCTATTTAATTATCTATAATAGAAATATTCTGAGTGACTTTAACAAAAGTTATCCACTCAGTTATTTAGTTAAGGAGGCTAATAGTTTTAATTCAGTGTGTTAGATCTAAGGGAGGACTTTTTCTTGTCTCTCTCTCCTTAATCTCTATGTTTCAACTCACTCATATTTACATCAATGAGAAGCTTACATGTTTAATAACATGCAAAAGTATTGTCCTTCTTAGGTGCTCTCAGGTCCTCTCGAAGTTACAGCAACCCTGTGAACAGCAGAAGGAGGCTTGGACTTATACGCCACCATTCTCATAATCTTTGCCATGTTCAAGCCCATTTTTGCAGTTGTTGTATCCATTACCGCATAATTTAGGGTTTTCTTTTCTTTTTCTGACCATCTACTTTGCAGGTATAATGTCTTTTATTTTCCTTTGGAAATTCTACTTATCCCTTCTAACACATGCCCAAAGCATGTGAAATCAAGAAGATACATGTTTTAATGACATTTCTATACCCTTGCGAGGATTATCTTTTAATTTCCACACACTTCACTGTCAGAATATTCTCAAACAACTTAACAGGTTCAGATGACTTGTTCAATTTATAATAAAACAATAAAATCAAGTAAAAACAGCTAAGATCTGAATCAGCTATTAACTCATTTACATGAGCATTTGAGAGTTCATTATTAGCAAAATATCAAGGATGTAACAAAGTTTTGAAGTTATCTGTTTATATGCTGTTCCAGTTACTTTTTAATAATCCTCAGCAGAATCTTCTTTGCATGTGATAGCAGTGATATTATTTGATAATTTCTGCACTCTGTCTTCTTTGGAATGGGAACAAATACAGATCTCTTGCAGTCAGTTGGTCAGGTGGTTGTCCTCCAGATTTCTTGCTACAACCTGGTGAGAGCATCCAAGGCAGCATCTGGTAGTTGAAATATGTCAATTGGTATGCCATCCCTTCCCGGGGCCTTGTTTTTTACCAATTCTTTCAGATTACCTTGAATTTCTTTCTTCATCACCACAGGCTCATGCTCATACATTGTTTCACATGCAAGTTCAAGCTGAAGCTAACAATGATTAAATCAAATCCACAGGAGCCAAAATTGAACCTTGAGTCTATTCCACCTGAATTTCCAAACTATCACAAGAACAGGTTTGAGACCTTGAGCACTAATGAGTGAAGATCTGATGAGCTATGGGAGGATATCAAGAATATCATCCAGGAAGAATTCAAAATGTCATTACCAAAACAGAGAACAAAGGAAAGAACAAGATGGAAGTGACTCTGAATATTGCACTAGAGCACCAAGAAGCTTAAGCAAAGAGAAGAAATCAAGATATTAAGGAGGCAGCGTGGGAAGATAAAGTATTACAATGAAATGTGCAGAGCTGAAGTCAGAAAATCAGATGCCAAACTTGCTTGGAATTTCTTACACTGAAAGAACTAAAGAACAAATTCAAGCCTCAAGTTGTATTACTTATGGAAGTTTAGGCAGAATATTAAGTCATCCAGAAAACATTAAAAGAAGATGGAAAGAGTACATGGAACTTCATGAAAACACAAATGAAATAACACATATTTGGTTAACACTACATAAAGCCTGCTGTAAACTGAGGACTCATCACAAATTAGGATGAGCATATTTCGATATTTCAGAAATAGAAATAGCATACCAATTAATAAAATAATGTCTACATATATCTATAGAATCCAAAATTTATTTTATGTTTTTAATTTGTGTTGTTTTTAAAAAGACATATATATGGCTTTTAGAAGTTAATATGTGATATTTTTCTTTTCTTTGTCAAATTGTAGAATTATTACTCATTAACAAGTTCATGTTTTAGAAAATTGTTGAACTTTCAAAAGAACAAATTGATCTCCTTTACCCTCTCCACTTTTCCTAGTTATTAAACCACAATGTTCCTTAGACATGAGAACGGTAGAATTTCATATCATTTTCTTTGGACCTGCTATCCAAAGAGCAATTTTCTGGAGAAGGGTATCAGACTTAGCAAAAATGAGAAAGACTTTGAAGGAGATGGATTATTAATACAGTGGCTGTAAAAATGAACTCAAACTGCAATGTTTGTAAGACTACGTTGAGAAATATAGTGTTTTGTGTTCTTGGACTTAAAGTTGCTATAAGTGGTGACTTGGACCAATTGGGAGCATCAGGATGGATGGTGAAGAGATTGAGATTGTTCACAGCTTTTCTTGGCTTGGCTCCACAATCAGCACTCGTGGCACCAGCAGCCAGGAAATTAAAAGACGTATAGCAATGGGAAAGTCTGCTGTTAGGGACCTCTCCAAAGTACTGAAGAGCAATGGTGTCTCTCTGGAGACTAGGGTGCATCTGATACAGGTCATGGTCTTTGCAATCACTTGTTATGCATCAGAGAGTTGGACGATGACTAGGGATAATAGAAGGAGAATTGATGCCTTTGAGCTGTGGTGCTGGAGAAGAGTATTGAGTGTGTCATTGACTGCTAGGAAAACAAACAGATTCATCCTGGAGAGGGTTAAACGGGGCTGGTCCTTGGACACAAGGATTCTGGGGCTTCGTCTGACATATTTTGGTCATGTTGTAAGGAGAGACCGGTCCTTGGAGAGGGTCATCATGCTTGGGAGGGTGGAGGGCAGGTGCAGAAGGGGAAGACTCTCTATGAGGTGGATTGATTCAGTGACTGGGGTAATCAGGATGGGTTTATCAGAGACAGTGAGATTGGCACAGGACAGAGCAGAGTTTAGGGCTGTTGTATTTAGGGTGACTATGAGTCGCAGGCGACTCGACAGCACATAACAACAACATAAGTGGTAACTTACTAGTTAGAAGTTTCACTGCTAACAGAAAGGTATGTGATTCAAGTCCACCAGGTGCTTTATGGCAGAAAGATGGATAGCCTCCTCTCGTGCAATGCACTGCCTGTGAAAACACACTGGAGGGAGAGCCATAAGTTTATTCTGAGTTGATGGTACACAAAGTTGAAAATTATTTGATAGTAACCAGAGTGTTCCTTGGCAGCAAAGATGATGAAGCTGTGTCTTCTTTCATACTTGGGACATGTTGCTAGAAAGACTGATGCTTTGAAATTTTGAATATTATCATTTCATCAACACTTAATTTCCAAATAAAATCTGCTTCTCAATATTTTTTCTTGGAAATCTGATAAACATGTTTTGATATTACCTTAATAATTTCATTATTAACATGATTATATCAAACTGAATAATTTTTTGTTAAAATAATACTCAAAAAACAAGGGTTCACCTCAATTGTGTCCACTAATCAGTGACTTCTCTGCTCTATCAATCTGATTTAACCTATTCTTCCATTGTCTCCCTGTGGTATATCATCAGTTGTAAAACAACTGGGAACATATAATCCCTATATTTTCCACCTACTCTCACTAATTTGATTAGGATAATTTAATAATTTTTTATATTAGATATCTTCTTACATTTTTTTGTGGAGAAAAACTTATGGAAGAACGTATATATGAATCATTTAGGTAATTTAGTAAGAATGTCACTGATTGCTTTTAATACTACAGAAATAAACTGAAACTTTCAGAATTTTAAATTATTATAAAAAATACATATTTGAATAAATATGGAATTTAAAGGGTGTTTAAAGGCATAAACTAATCTTTTAATAACTTTTAAGCTCTTGACAAGTATTTAGTGAATTGGGAAAATGGATATAAATTTCATTTTTTATGCTTTTGTCAAAGAAGATCTTTTCTTAAAATGGAAGGAAATCAACATGTAATTTCTTCAAATGCTGAGAAAATGTCACCATACCATCACTGGAAGTACCAAATCAAGCAGGCATAATAGAATATTAAATGTTTAGACAGTTATACATGATTATTTGAAATGGAAATTGCACATTTCTGTGCTTGAAACTCAATGCAAATTCTTACATAATTATGAAGGAAGCTGCACTTACTTCCATCAACTTTAATTATATTTTAAATGATGAACTGCAATTACAACCTTTGATATACACACATAAAATAAACATAGATACCTGACATTATATTATCTTAAAATATCTAGTAACAAACCTGTAACAGATCTTTGATAAAATTGCAATTGGGAAACATGTGGAGAAACAATATAATCTAAATAATGTTGAGAAACAGTACAATCTTAAAATACTTTCTCACGTGGGAAATTTAAACTTAAGATTTTGATTTAATAATTTTAATATTTAATACTACTTAATGTAAAATAACTCCTATGTGTGTACTCTGTAGAGAGTTGTATTATTAACTCAAAGGCCACATTTCTCTGGCTGTTCAAACCTTCTGGCCATTGTTGGTAGAAAGATGAGCAGTCTCTTTCCTTATCATCTGTAGTCTTAGAATCTAGCTGGAGGATCTGCTATGAGAACTGGCTCTACAGCAATGAGAGAGAAAGATACAATATTTTGGATAGTATTTGTTAAATAAAGCTATGTATCTCATTTGTTTAATTGAACTGAGGATTATATATTCTAGCCATTAACTAGATAGGTAAAATGGAGAATTTATAAAATATTTAACCAAATATTTGATTGTTTTAAATGTGAATACAGTCAAAGAACAATAGGATATATTAAAGGTGCAGATAATAGTGAGAATGGAGATAAAGAGTTGGCGATGCTGTGTAGATTAATGGCTATACAGAAGGAAATAATTTCCAGAATGCCAGACCACCACAGATCTTAATATACAAGACTTTTTCATACTCAGAATGCTAAAAAGTAGTCAATTTTTAAAGAACAATATATACAATGCATAAAATTAAAAAGAAATCTAAAATTTTAACTTAAAAAATACCTATAAACCATTGTGTAAAATCAAGTAGTAACTATGTACAGTGTATCATGGATCCTTCGTCCATAGATCCCCAAATGACATAAAGTTGTTTCATTTTAATTTAGTATCTTCAAATTTGGGGGTTTTCTTTTGACTAGTCAATATAGTTTAAAAAAAACCAAACTACTTTCATGTAAAAGATTGTTTAAAGATAAAATGTAAGATGAAATATGCTTTTTATGTTTTACTTCCTCTTGAAAGAAGTGGCTTGATGGCACATAACAACAAGAATTATATATGCTCAAAACATTCCTTTTAAGTTATTATAACCCCAAGGGGAAAATATATTCATAATCACATATATACAATCAACTCTATTTGTGTCTATGCATGAGGATTCTACTAAAAATACTCAAAAAACCTCTTATGCAATAAACTGATTTTATTATGTGAAAAACAGAATTAGAGCATATACCAAAGCATATGGTACTTGCTTAGGAGACTGTTAACCTGAATAATAATTGATTGCTAAAGAAAGAGTGTGTTGGCCTATCCTGATAGCCCACACTGGCTTAATAGGGCACAATAAATAGTTATTTTTAAACTAAAAACAAATCCTAGACCAGATAAATGAACAGAGTTTTTATTTTATAGCACTGAAAATAAAGCTAGGCTGTTGATTATTGGGGCTCTGAGTCATTGAAAGTATTGTGGAAGAAGAAACAATAGGCAATATAACCTGTCAAAAGATGCTACTTACATAAATTTAGGGGTGCATGTCTTTGGAGAACCCAGTATTAAGTAAACTATTATATTTAACATTTTTATACAGTTAAGTGAATTCTTATTTCAGTAGTTATACTGATTCTTGGGGTTTTTTCTTAAAAATCATGTAATTTTCTGTGCTTGCCTTATAAATACAAATTAACCAAAATAACTTTTCACATTATACTAACATTATTATCTTAATTGTAAATATTATATCATCTAATATATATTGGAAATACACATCCTAAGGCCAAATCAGGTGATATCTCTCTCTCTGTGTCTGTCTCTCTCACTCATACACACACACACACACACACACACACACACACACACCACACACACACACACACACCCTCCCTCCTTCATATATGTGATGGAATGATTTTTGATACTGAACTAACATACCACTCAATCCTAGCCCCTTCCTCAGACTACACATTATACTAAGAATTATCTTTTTATCTTTCTCAGAAGCTACTTCTTTGTATGTTTGTGGGTTAAATTTAGTCCAAAAAAATGAGCCATAATCAAAATCAGGTGGGTTTTTTTGTGAATTCACAAATATGGGACCATCTTTGGTAATGAAGAATTAGTTAGATACCAGACTTTTGTATAAGCTTCTCTTTGAAATTCTCTTCCTGAGTCTGGATTTGACTACCTCCTAGATTTCTCCTAAAGTTCCAACTTATTCTAGGCGATGTTAATGTGCTTTGTATGATTACAAATCTCTTACAAGTTTGGAAAACCATATACCTCCAAGATCCAAGAAAGGGAAAAATCCATAAAAGAAGAGACAGAGCAATCTAAATGCTCATCAACAGAAGAATGGATAAACAAACTATGAACATAAAACAATGGAATTTTTTGCAACTTTAAAGAATAAGAAAGAATTTAAAAACACAGTGTCTTCTGATAGATGCGCAAGACATGTTGAGTGAAACAAGTCAGTCACAAAAGAACAAATATTTAGTAAGTATAATACTGCTATCAATTAAGGAAAATTTACAGTTAGAAAGAAACATTTCTAGATGGAAGGTGATGTTGGAGGAAAAGGAAATTAGTAATTAGGTAATAAATACATTAAATTAGATGAGTGGAAAGATTTATACAATAAGTGAAGAACAATATATTAATAAGGAAAAGAAAGACATAGAGGCACAAGAACTTTAGACAACAAAGGTAAATAGCTCTACATTGTTGTTGTTGCTGCTGTGTGCCATTGAGTCAGAACCCACTTACAACTAACCCTCCAGTTGGCTTTTAGTCTATCAGTTGCCTGGAAGAGATTACTCATCTTGCATGGAATAGGTGGTAGATTCGAATCTTGTGCCTTTGGATTGATAGTGCATCTTCTTACCACTAGACCATGAGGGCTTCCTAACCCTATATAGATAATATGATGCTACAAGTGGACACATATACAGTGAGAAAAATGGATTTGAGTAAAGGAAAGGGACTAAACCCATGATCATACATTAGTTTGCCAGATGCTATTTCTACATATTTATTTGTATCTGCAGAAACCTTATATGCAGTAGAGTGAAGAAGAGACATTGTTATGTCAACTTTTAATTATAACAAAATATTCTGAAACAAATAGTCACTATTCATGGCACCACAACCTTGTAGTCTTGGGGACATCAAGGTCAATTGATATAACATAGCTTCAAGAAATCTTTCTATATTTTATTTAATGGGGAGTCTGTGGCATCTTAAAAGCTTGTGAGTGATTATCTAAGGTGAAACCACCAATCTCTTACTATCTAAAGCAAAGAAGAAAATAAGGACGTGGAAACAATTACTCTGTGGCACTGATGGTACTCTTGATTGGATCAATAGAAAACATCAAGATAGATGAAGAAAAGATTGAAATTTCAATGATTTAATTTTACCTGGATCTACAATTAATATCCATGGGTAGCATCAATCAAGAAATCAAAAGATGAGTTGCACTGAGCAAACGTTTTTTCAAGGATCTCTGTAAAGTGCTAACAAGCAAAGTCATCAGTTTAAAGACTAAGATATGCCTATTCCAAAACATTTTTTTCCCTTTGCACATATCTGAAACTTGAGCAATAAATAAAGATGACAGAAGAGGAATTAATGACTTTGAATTGTGGTATAGGTGAAGAATACTCAATATCCTATGGACTGCTGAAAGAACAAGTCTGCTTCAGGAGAAGTGCAAACAGGGTGCTTCTTGGAGACAAGGCTGGTGAAATTTCATCTCACATACTTTGGTCATATTGTCAGGAGGGATCAGAAAAGAGAGGAATACAATCAAGGAAATGGATTGAAACAGTGACCTTAAAAAGGGGCATCATCATGACGGAGATTGTGAGGATGGCATAGGTACGGGTAAGGTTCTGCCTGGAAACTAGCACATGACAACAACTAATTCTTGCCTTGGCTAACCATTGAGGTTAACCTTCCTGCCCTTACCTGCCATAGCTTTCTACAAGACTCATTTCCTTCATTCATATATGCTTGCCTTTTGTACTGGTAACCGATAAACATAATTAATCTAAGTATAAGAGAATATTATAGTGTTTCAAAAGTAAACCTTTACCCAATTGTTCAAAAACTCCTCTTTGTGACAGTAAATACATGATACAATGAAAATTGTCTTCCACAGAGTTACAACAAAAGGTGAAATGTCCGTGAAAAAAAAACCCAATTTATCACTTTAAGTGTATCTAAGGAAACTATAATTTGTAGAATTCTTTCTGGAGCAAATGGCAAATGCACATTTTATTAGTTCTCTTTCAGTGTATGCTGTGTTCCAATTTTTTTTTTCTATTAACAAAAATGTATTTTACCAAGTGATGTTTCTGCCAAGACTGCATAAACTGTATGTAACTATAAGAAAACAACAAAGCGAGTGTTGGTGCTATAATCCATAGTGAGTTGGACTGTAAACCCAAAGGCTGAGAGTTTCATATCTAAGAGGTGCTCTGAGGGAAAAAACTGGCAATCTCTGCTCTTTATAATTTACTCCCTTGGAAACTCAGTGGAAGGTTGCTCTGAGTCTGAAATTACCATGACAGGGAATGATTTTCAGACAACAAACCAACTAGCTTTGAGAAACATGGTTGCAAAATTAGTGAGTTATATACTTCTGAAATAGCAAGGTCAAGAGAGACTAAGAAATGGTTAGCTGCTAATCAAGATTAAAATAGACTTATGTGTCTTGCTCTTACTTATGCACTGAACTTCTAAACAAAATGTCAGCAGCTCCACGCAAAGCGTACAATCTCCTCTAATGAGGATTTATAGCTATGAAATCCCACGGGCCGTTTTATTCAATCTATGGTTTATTTTGCCATTATTTGGTTGCTTTAGTGAAGAGACTTGGTAACTAAATTCAATGCATTTCTTGGGACAGATATGGTAATCTGTTTCCATAAAAACTGGAACCTTGGAAACCCTGTGATGTAGATCTACTCTGTTTTATAGGGTTGATGTGAACTGAAATCCTCTTGATGGGAGCAGGTTTTAACAAGTAATTGTCATGTGTATCAAATATTCAACAGGTTACCTCAAAATTCACCATATAAGCCCCAGGACTGAAGGGAACCAGAAGAGATGGTACATACATTTCAAAAACACTGTTTATTTTATATTTTCCCATAATCATCTTGACGTTTTTTTGTTGTTGTGTACCATCATGTCGGAACTGACCCAAAGCTGACCCTCTAGAGGGTTTTTAGAGATAGTTAATGGAATGGGAAGAGATTGCCCAAACTTCTCCCAAAGACCAGAGTTGGGTTCAAATCGCATGTCTTCAGGATGTCAGTGCAGCTTCTTACCACTAGACATAGTAACCAAATAAATCCAAAGGACCAAGTCCAGAGCAATGTTTTTGCTGCTGCGGTTGTGTGCTCTTGATTCTGAACCAACTCATACTCTTCAGTAGATTTTAAGGGACTGTATATAGAAGAGGAGATTGTCTATTTTACACCCACAGAAAAGCTGGGAGATTCAAACTGCCTGTCTTAGAGCTGGCAGTGCAACTCCTTACCCACTAGCCGGCCAGTGCTTTTGGGGGATCATGTGAGGTCATAGGTACACCAAGACATGAAAACACTGTAGATATAATTCTACAGTTGATGATCATTTGGGTTGTTTTTAGAATTGCAAAATAGTATTAATATGGTTACTCTCCCAATTCTTATACATAATTTTTGTAGGCAGAGTGCTCATTATATTACATATATATCCAAGAATGAAATTGCTGCATCTTTGGTTGTACAGATATTTAGGTCTAACATATAATGCTCAAAAGATTTCCAGAGCATAGTAAAAGTTTTAGTCCCCTACCCGCAGTAATGAGGCAGCTTTACATCCTCTCAAACACTTTTTTGGTCAGGTGTGGTAATTTTAGTTGTTCTAATCTAAGTGCAGCCTTCAATATGGACTGAGGCTCAATGTCAAGAAGACAAAAATTCTCACCACTGGACCAGTCGGGAGCATCACGATGGATGGCGAAGAGATTGAGATTGTTCACAGCTTCAGTTTGCTCGGCTCCACAGTCAACATTCTTGGCACTAGTGGCCAGGAAATAAAAAAACATATTGCGATGGAAAAGTCTGCTGTTAGGGACCTCTCTAAAGTACTCAAGAACAGCGGTGTCTCTCTGGAGACTAAGGTGCACCTGATACAGGCCATGGTTTCTGCAATCACTTGCTATGCATCAGAGAGTTGGACAATGACTAGGGAGGACAGAAGGAGGATTTATGCCTTTGAGCTGTGGTGATGGAGAAGAGTATTGAATGTACCATGGACTGCCAAGAAAACAAACAGATTCATCCTAGACAGGGTTAAACCAGACTACTCCTTGGAGGCAAGGATTCTGGGGCTTCATCTGACATACTTTGGACATGTTGTAAGGGGAGACAAGTCTTTAGAGAGGGACATCATGCTGGGTAGAGTAGAGGGACATTGCAGGAGGGGAAGACCCTCTATGAGGTGGATTGATTCAGTGACTGGGGTAATCGGGATGGGTGTGTC
>NW_006399751.1:18842325-18880735 GCF_000299155.1 Elephantulus edwardii | reverse complement strand
TTGATTCAGTGACTGGGATAATTGGGATGGGAGTGTCAGAGACAGTGCGATTGGCCCAGTACAGAGCGGAGTTTAGGGCTGTTGTACATACCGTCGCTATGAGTCGCAAGCGACTCGATGGCACCTAACAACAGCAACATGTCTTATGAATACAATATTATTTTAAATTCATGTCTATATAATATTTTTGTGTTGTCGCTAGTGTTATATATGTTTTTTAAAGAAATTGTTAACTACATGTAAGTCAAGAGGACAATATACAACTGGTAGTTTTTCTTTTATAGACACTGTCATCCTTTACTTTTCACAGTTATCTCAATGATCTGTATTTTTATTTTGCATGGTTTATGATGAAAACTTGGAAAAATGAGTTTTTACGGCTATCTAGTTAGCACAGTGTCATTTCTCAAAAATACAATGTTACAACTTAGCATAAATTTATATGATCATACTTGCCAATCAATTTCTCTCAAAGGTACTACTGTAAGTTGGGAAAACTTAATTTAAAAATATATTAAGGAGTTTATTATACTTTATAATCAATGAATTGTCATAATCAATGGCAAATAATGTTATAAAACAAAATCTCTTTGAATTAATGAATGTATGAAAACCCAATATCATTTCTAAACCTCCACTCAAATAAAAGATAAATTAATAAAAAATAAAATTTACAAGCTTCAGGAATGCAATAATAAACTCTATTACTTCCATAATACTGATTATGTGTTTTAAGTATAATAAATCTATTATTACTTATAATATAATATAGTAATACTAGATTAATCACCACAAAGACAATGGATAAACAAACTACCCTCCTTAAGGTCAAAGTCTATGTAAGAGTGGCTTCTCTGGGGCAATGAAAACGTTTCTGAAGTACTTACAAGTAGTGTTTGTCTACTAAAATGAAGGCACTAAATGCCACTGACCTGTTTACATTAAAATGTTTCATTTTGCTGCATAAATTTCAATCAGTAAAATTATCTGCTCAATTTAGAGAATAATAGCTTGTATCTTAAAGCTATGTGAGATGGAACTTTTAATAGAAACAACTGGAACAATTTTATGATGCATGAGTTTATAACAAATATTTGACTTCAGAAAATGATGCTATTATTTTCCTTAGACATGTCATGTGACTCATCATCAAATTTCTCCACATTACTCTTCATCTTGTTTTTAAGATTCTTTAAAAAGTTTATCTGAGTCTGAGGCTCAATGTCAAGAAAACAAAAATTCTCACCACTGGACCAATTGGTAGCATCAGGATGGATGGCGAAGAGATTGAGATTGTTCACAGCTTCAGTTTGCTTGGCTCCACGGTCAACACTCTTGGCACCAGTAGCCAGGAAATAAAAAAAACGTATTTCAATGGGAAAGTCTGCTATTAGGCACCTCTCTAATGTACTCAAGAGCAACGGTGTCTCTCTGGAGACTAAGGTGTGCCTGATACAGGCCATGGTTTTTGCAATCACTTGTTATGCATCAGAGAATTGGACAATGACTAGGGAGGATAGAAGGAGAACTGACGCCTTTGAGCTGTGGTGCTGGAGAAGAGTATTGAATGTACCATGGACTGCCAAGAAAACAAACAGATTCAACCTAGAGAGGGTTAAACCAGGCTACTCCTTGGAGGCAAGGATTCTGAGGCTTTGTCTGACATACTTTGGACATGTTGTAAAGAGAGACAGGTCCTTGGAGAGGGACATCATGCTTGGTAGGGTAGACAGCGCAGGAGGGGAAGATCCTCTTTGAGATGGATTGATTCAGTAACTGGGGTTATCGGGATGGGTGTGTCAGAGGTAATGAGACTGGCACAGGATAGAGTATTGTTTAGGGCTGTTTTACATAGGGTCTCTATGAGTCGCAAACAACTCAATTGCACATAACAACAACAATATTCTTTTAATCATATAATTTTTAAAAGGAGAGCTGTGGGTTTTTTCTATAAATGTGTTCTCATAGTAGTCTGCAATAAAATAAAAGTGAATTATATTAAAAGTAATATTTTTAAAAAACTGTATCAAGCCATAAAAGTTACTCTGGGATAGTCTAAGCCTTCAAGGTTTAGATATAGTAAAAGTGATGGCAACAGCTAGGGAAATTTGGCGATATAATCTGGTCATCCATAAGAAGTTGTGCTGTTAACTCAAATGTTGTACCTCTGGTGATTCAAATCCTCAGCAGCTCCACAGAAGAAAAATGGGCAATCGCTTCATGCGTGATTTACAGCCTCAGAAAACTCAATGGAGAGTTATCTATGAGTTGGTTCCAACTCTATGGCAATGAATATGTGAGTGGCAAAAACTAGGGACAATTTGAAACTAATAAATTTTACACTTATATTTAAATTTTTAGAGAATGTGAACATTAGTTATATTACCCCTTCACTCACTAAGGTGAAGCCTTCATTAATGACAACAGTATTTATTTTGCTATTTCAAAATCAACTAAACAGTTACATCTTCTTCCAAACTCACACCAAAGGCAGCAACTCACCAAACCAACACGTTTTTTTCCCCTGGCAGTTCATAGTTTATTCAATACTTCTTGCCAACATCACAGTTCACAAGCATTGATTGTTCTTTGGTTTTCCTTATTCATTGTCAAGTTTTTAGTTATTGTTGTTGTCATGTTTTTTCAAGTCTCTTGCAACTCATAGCGACCCTATGTACAACAGCCCTAAACTCTGCTCTGTCAGGTGCCAATTGCACTCTCTGACACTCCCATCCCGATTACCCCAGTCACTGAACCAATCCACCTCATTGAGGGTCTTCCCCTCCTGCACTGTCTCTCCACCCTCCCAAGCATGATGACCTTCTCCAAGGACTGGTCTCTCCTTACAACATGTCCAAAGTATGTTAGATGGAGCCTCAGAATCCTTGTTTCCAAAGAGCCACTCAGTTTAACCC
Source organism: Elephantulus edwardii (assembly GCF_000299155.1). NCBI lineage: Eukaryota > Metazoa > Chordata > Mammalia > Macroscelidea > Macroscelididae > Elephantulus > Elephantulus edwardii. The sequence continues at coordinate 18,877,820 of NW_006399751.1, read as the reverse complement.
TGTCCAGGATCAATCTGTTTGTTTTCCTAGCAGTCCATGGTACTCTCAATACTCTTCTCCAGCACCACAGCTCAAAGGAATCAATTCTCCTTCTATCCTCCTAGGTCATTGTACAGCTCTCTGATGCATAATAAGTGATTGTAAAGACCATGGTCTGTATCAGACACACCTTACTCTGCAGAGAGACACCATTGCCCTTCAGTATTTTGGAGAGGTCTCTAACAGCAGACTTTCCCATGGCATTACACCTTTTAATTTCCTGGCTACTGGTGCCAAGAGTGTTGACTGTGGAGCCAAGCAAATGAAGCTGCAAACAATCTCAATCTCTTCACCATCCATCCTGATGCTGCCAATTGGTCCAATGGTGAGAATCTTTGTCTTTTTGACATTGAGGCTCAATCCATATTGGAGGCTTCAGTCCTTGACCCTCTGCAGCAAGCACTTCAGGTCACCTCAGTTTTAGCAAGCAGGGTTGTGTCATCTACATAACACAGATTGTTTATAGATCTTCCACCAATCTTGACCCCACATTACTCCTCATGGAGCCCAGTCTCCTGGATACTCTGTTCTGCATACAGGTTCAAAAGGTATGGAGATAGGATGCATCCCTGGTGCATGCCCTTACCAATTTTGAACCGTGCAGTGTTTCCTTGCTCTGTTCTGACAACTGCCTCCTGGTCCAAGTGTAGGTTTCATATTAGAACAATCAAGTGTACTGGGATTCCCATTCTTCTCAGAGTCAGCCACAGTTTGTTATGATCCACACAGTGAAACGCCTTTGCATAGTCAATGAAACACACATATACGTTCCTCTGGTATTCCCTGCTTTCAGCTAAGATCCATCTAACATCAGCTACAATATCTCTAGTACCACGACCCCTTCTAAACCCAGTCTGGACTTCTGGCAGTTCTCTGCTGATATGCTGTTCCAGTCATTTGAAAACACTATGGCTTGGATAGGACACACTTGTTCTTTAAACAGGCATAATTTTTCTTGAACACTTTGGAGAGGTCCTTGATAGCAGATTTCCCAAGGCAACACATCCTTGGATTTCTTACTGCAGTGGGTATATAGCATATGGTAAACTGACCCATAGGTTTTCAAAGGCTGTAAATCTTCATGGAAGTCAACTGAACCAACACTTTTTAAAAAATTAGTCAGTATTTAATATCTTAGCTTAATTAATTATGATGATGTAAGTTTTGTTTCATGTTTAAAAAAGAACCACTTAGACATCACAATTCTTCTTAATTCACACTTGAAATTAGTGATAAACATTGCACGACTCTCTCTTCTATGGAATCATGTATGTTTTTCTCCAAAAATCTGGCCCAAATCCTTCAAGCACAGCTGGTACCTTAGTCGATATTTTTTTATTAAATGGCTGGATTGAATTAAGTCTAGAATAACATTTATTGTTATGGAGCATGAACATTGTCTTGACTCTTAGTTCAAAGCTATGATTTTGTTATTTATAAAATGAAATATATTTATCTAAAAGTCAGAATGTTTATTCCACTTGATTTTCTGGCGGTACTAAGTATTTTTGTTTTAAAGTTTTAATTATAATTTTTAGACTAAAAATTAAGAGTTAAAAAATGTTTGGTATTACTTAGCAATCAGACCCTTGAAACAAATTCTCAGAACTAAATTATTTTCTCATTTTTCTTTTTAGCTTATGATTTGGATATGATACCTACAAGTAACTAGTAGACACTTAGTGAAACTCTCGTGGATTGAACTGACTGATTTCTCAGATCCACTGCTAATTAATTTCTTAAAAATAAGTAATAATATTCTATACAGGTTTGTTGTCCTTGACAATAAATTACTTTATTAAATGCACTCCCAGCCCTGGTTGGTGGTCATCTTAGTGGCAATAAGAGAGTGAGAATCCCAGCTATTAAAATTTTTGGGAAAGATTTTACTTTAGGAAAAATTCATTGCAAATTTAATTAAAGGTTCCAGAAGAGTTGACTTTTCATTCATTCATGGTTAAACATTTTCCTCCCCCTCTCCTCCCTCCCTCTCCCCAGTGCACTTTCTTTTTTAAAATATTAATTCATTGTTGCACAATTTCCTCCCTCCTCCTCATCTCCTTCCAGTCCCCCCAAGTCCTCTTTTCAATATGCCTCTTATTCTGGACTGTTGTCTTACATATTATGATAATTTCATATTCCTTTTAAACATTTCTCTCCTTTTTCTGTTCTAATACAGTGTTCACTAAAAGTTTTTACTTTAATAGAACTAGATGATGTTTTAGTGTTTTTCTCTAGAAGACTTATAAAAGTCATCTCTATTATACTAACACTTGTTAGTATGAGTGGATGGTAGTTGCAAATAGTTCCTCAATTTATTGCCACATTGTGATAACCAAATATATACACACACACACACACACAAAACAACAACAACAACAACAACAGCAACAACCCTAGTTCTAAAACTTGTAATCCAGCTACTAATAGCAAAACTTACAGCACAAAGAAAGAATTAAACTTTAAATTCACCACTTTGGAGCATTACATATTGCTACCATTGACATGTTTCAGCAATAGATTCATCCCTAAACACAGTTATCAGTCTATGACTCAAAATTTGGAAGACAGCTGTCCAAATGACTAGAACAGATCCATATTTGTTCTCATTTCAAAAAAAAAGGTGATCCAATAGAATTTGAAAATTATTGAACAGTATCACTAATATCACATTCAAGTAAAATCTTGCTGAATATTATAAAAAATATCAACACGGAATTGCCAGAAACTCAAGTTGGATTTAAAGGAAGCTGTAACACAAGAAATTTAATTGTGATGCCAGATATATCCTGGCTGAAAAGACTGAATAAAAAAAGTATATCCTTTTTGTTTTACTGACTTTTCAAAGACATTTGACCATGTAAAACCTAGCAAATTATGGTTAATATTGTAAAAAGTGAGAATCTGAGTACACTTAATTATGATTATGTGAAACTTAGACCAAGAAGCTATTGTCTATATAGAGTAAACTACTGCATGGTTTTAAATAAAAGTGTGTGTCAGTACTGTATTGTTTCTCCATATTTATTAAATCTATCTGGACAAATAGTTGAAAAGCTGGAATTTATGAAGAAAAATATGTGATCAAGATTGGAAGATGATTTATCAACACCCTGAGTGATGTGATTGATAAACCTTGTTTGCTGTGATTAAAGAAGAATTGAATGTTTGCTGCAGAAGATAAAAATTAGAGCCTTCAAAATAGACCACATCTCAAAGAGGACAAAAATTCTCACCACTGGGCTGATAGGCAACATTGTGAGAGATGGAGAAAAGATTCATCTTACTTAGATTCACAATCAACATCCTTGGTACCAGCAGTCAGGAAATCAAAAGAAGTATTGCATTGGGAAAATTTGATCTCGAGGACCTCTCCATAGCACTGAAGAGCAATGATGTCAATTTAAACATTGAGTACACCTCATTCAAGCCGTAATATTTTCAGTAACTTGCTATGCATCTGAAAGTTGGATAATGAATAAAGATAACAGAAGAATAATTGATGCCTTTTAGTTGTGATGTTGGAGAAGATTACTTATTATCCCATAGACTTCCAGAAGAACAAAAAATATGTTGGAGAAAGTGCATCCAGAGTGCTTTTTTGGAGGCAAGCAAGCATGGTGAAGCTTTGCCTCACGTATTTTGAGCACAGTGTTAGGAATGGCCAGCCCTTGGAAAAGGACTTCATGCTTGGCATGGTGGGGGGTCGTGAAAGAGAAGACTTTAAATGAGGTGGATTGACACAGTGACTACACCAATACACCCAAGTATATTAAAAAATAATGAGGATTATACAGGATAGACCACAGTTCAGATCTATTGTTTGTAGAGTGGCCATGAGTCGTAGTCAACTCAAAGGCACCTAACAAGAATATTATATCCTTTATCCTGGTTTTGCCTAAACTTGGGGGAAAAATTTTTCTCTCATTTTATCTATCTCTTCATCTCATTGCAAATTGGTAGGATTTGACTCTTAGGTGACCCTCTAGTGGATTTCTAAGTTTGAAATCACATGAGAGGAGATTGTCAATCCTGTGGAGGAGACGGTGGATCGAATTACAAGGAAGAAAAGCTTTTGGGTTAGTAGTCCAACTCCCTAAGGTCTAGTCATGAGAGTGCCCTAGCACTTTACTTAACTTCAATTAAAGTATTTTGACCTTCTATCTACTTGGACCAACAAGCTGTACCTTGACATACTATCTAAAACAGAAAATAAAACATGTCAACAATCTGACAGGAAATGTGTTTTTTTTGTTGTTGTTGTTTCTTTGTTTGTTTTTGGGTTTTTTTTTTACACCCATCTGCCCACATTTCTCCTCCATGGACATAATGCTTATTTTATTGATAAAAGAGGAAGTTATTGTTGTTTCCTGATTATGTTCATATTTCTTTGTTTTACTGCTTTGTTCAAATATGAGAGAAAATCAGAAGACTCAAGAAGAAACAGGAATTTTTTCTAAATTCATGAACATCTTAAAGTATGTTTGTTAAAGCATCTGAAGTATGTCTTGGACTATTCATGAAGGATCACACCCAATTAAAGTGTTTTTTCACTAAACACCAGTTAGTATTTTTACTTAATTCTAAGATGAGAGTTGTCATCAGTTTATATTTATAAACTTCACATAAATTTTGTATCTTAGTTTCTAAATATTTGCAATTGACAAATTCAATATTTTTTTTCTTTTTGTCCCCTTAGGAGGTCTGTAATAAGTTACTGATTTATAACCAAGTATATTGTGTGTAGTCATATGCTTAAGTTAAATATTTGCTATTTATAATTGGCAACAAGTTTTAAACAAAGTAAATAAAATCATGAAACAAAAGCTAAAATTTTGTGAGATAACAATGACATTTCACACCTGTGTTATCTTCAAAGTTTTCAGTAAATCTAATAAACTGATTCTGTCTTCTTCATGTTGTTCTTATTTTCTCAGAAAAAAATAAAGAAAAGAATGGGAATAAAGTGTTATATGGTAGTCAGAATGAACTAGTAAATAATCTTTATTAAATATGGAATTTAAGAAAACTATGTGATTTCAGATTTTTAAGGAAACATAGCATATACTCTCATAGTTCAACTTAGTTTGAATATAAGTTTATGAATATAATAAAAATTCAGGGTGTATTTTAAGAGAAATGAAAATATGGGCATTATTTCTGCTTTTATTAATGAATAAATAAAGCTTGAAGAACTTTAAACTTGAAGAGAATAAATAAATTAGCTGCCTGCATATGCCAGGGATTATTCTACCACGAGTAAACCAAGACCTGAATTTGTAATCTTTTAGAAAGAGAGCTATTAATCAATTAATCACACAATCTAACTTTACAGAGAGACAATTACACTCTACAAAAATGTTACTGAAATCTTTGGCATCTATTAAAATTATGCAGTTCAATATAACAATTGTGAGTAGCCCTGGAAGTTTAACAGCAAGGCCCTCAAAAATTAGTGAAATATTGACCTTTCTAAGCATCTCCCAAACCCTAACAAATCTTTGGGAGAAAGACCTAGAGTTGAACTCTCATAAAAATTACACCCTTAAGAACTCTATGGGGCACTTCTGCTCTGTTTCATGGGGGTCTAACGTGAAAGGAGCTCTCATGACATAGTCCATTGGGTGCTGTGCTACTAACCAGAAGGCTAGGCATTTCCAGAAGTTTGAATCTACCAAAGGATATATGGAAGAAAAATGGGTTTTCCTCTCCCATTAGGATTTTCAACCTTGGAAACCCAGTGATCACTATGAGTCGAAAAAGGAGTAGAGGATAATGAGAGAGTTATTAGTAATTGGTCTTCTAACAGAAAGATCAATACTTCGAATCCACTAGCTAGATCTGCAGAACAAAGATGATATATCTCTTTCTATATATACTGATTCGGAAACCTGATGGAGGGCAACAAGGAGTCAGAATTGACTGGACAAGATTATAGTAGCCACTTGGATAAGCATAACAATTCAGCCTTAATTAAACAAACAAACAAACAAACAAAAAACAAAAACCTTTAAAAAAAACAAGGCTTATTTAGCTAAGAAATTTATAATGCCAGGAAGAAAGTATGAAAAAAAAAAGTCTAAGGAGAAGCAAAATAGAAGTTTGCAGAGGGCATTCAGGCAACAGAAAGTATACAACAAGGTAAAAATCAGTGCTATGGAAATTCTGACAGTAAAATTACATCCCATACTGGGGAATAGAAGAGGGACTGGTGTTAAATATTTAAGTCTTAAAGACAGGCATTTTATGAATGTTTCCACTCTGTCCAACTTATAATAGAAAGCTATTTTTTTTCTATAGAGACAAGAGATTATCAATGTTAAAATATTGTTCTTGCATATACAGATATAAGACTTCAAATGATCTAACACAAACTCAAATCCTGAAATAAACTTCTTCAAAAGCTATTTTTTTTTTTTTACGGAGATGTCCAAGTTTCCTCATGTGTTATCAACAGTGTGGAACTAGGGAGAGAGACAGAAAGAGAGAGAGAGAGAGAAAGAGAGAGCGAGCTTCCTACATTGAGGAGTGAGACTTGAGGGAGAATGAAGCAACAAGACCCGGCAAGAGCAAGACCATACTAAGAACAAGACCCTGGTGACAGCAAGATCCTGGTGAAAGTGAGAAATTGGTGGTGAGACCCTGGTGATGGTGGTGGAGAGTCTGTGGTATTACTGTGGAGAAACTGGCATGAGGCATAACCAGAGGAGCCCTGAAAAAAAGGCCACAGTTAAATTTTGCTATTCTCGTCAGTTGATTGAAGGAGAAGCTGTTTTATCACTACTCTGAGACAAAACTTGCTAGATAATTTGGATTTGAGCTACTGAATTGAAACCAGGAATTTTGGTAATTTAGGAATTATATTTTGCCGTTAATCTGGCTTGAGACTGCTGGATTTACATTGAGTAATATTATCGCCTTCTCCACTCTACAACTTATTTCCCAAATAAAACTCACAATTGTGACTAAAGGGTGTGAGTCTTGCAATAAATATTGGACCCAAATGATTGGTAAAAAGAGGTTCAGGCGCATGAGAGCTCGCATGTCTGATCTTGCAGCTGTCTGTTTGCGGCTATGAATATTATTGATGGGGATAGTTCCTGTTTATGAAGTGAGTGAAAGGCAGGCTCCGCCACCTTCACATTGCATCTGCTCCATTCAAAACTGTCCTAAAGTTCCTGCATCTCTGCATCAGCTACAAGAAATAACATGGAAAAGTAGAAAAGACATTATTCAGGAAATTATTGGCATTAGATTGACATTAGATTTCTATCACATATAAGCACTGATAGCTTTTTAAAAAAATTATATGTTTAAAAATAAAAAGAGACAATCCTTTGTACTTTAAGAATATTTCAAGTCACTAAAAAATAAATAAATCTGGGCTTCACAAATTTACCAAATTCTTAATATTGTGAGAAATTAAGTGTCATATCACTGTATCACTCTTAGATGTGTTCAGGTTTACATTCTGTTTCTGAAAATGTGACTGGCTACCCTAATACACTCAAGTTGTCTTTATAAATCATCATAAACTCTTTCAATTCGCATTCAGTGGTTTAAAACCTAATCAGAATAAGTAGAAAATCTGGTTGAGGTGTCTCATCAGGTAATTAAATATATATAATATCTTTCTCTAGTTCTTAACTTTTTCTTCTCTGACCCCATTTCCCTTTCTTTATGAGCAGTTTCTGACACATGGCAGCCTAGTGCTTGCATGTGAGAATAATGAGATTCCAGGCATTTGTTCCTTTCTCTGCCTGCTGGTTAGGCAAAGTGCTATGTGGATTGATTTGTACTGGTACTTGGCCAGTCCCCCGTTTCCCATTTGCCCACTGACAGGTTTTATGAAGGACAGTAAGTGCACAGTTGCCACCTCCTTTATGAGTTCATCTGTAACATTGTGCCATGTGCCTTTCCCAGTTTGAGTTTGTTTACTGCCATTTCCTTCTCTGCCAGGAAAGGTGAAGGTTATTTTATGGCTGTGCAGATGATTGCCTCACACTTGGTCTCATCTATGAGGTCCCTTGGTACCTCATAGAGCTTCTTGAAATATACTTTCCAGTGGTTTTGGATGTCTTCCTGTGCTGTTAGCACTTTACCATCTGCTGTTCTGATGCCATTTCAGTCTTTGGGTAAAATTCAATGTTTACAAATCCCTTTGTAGTGTTTTATCTACCTCTTGTTTATAATATTTTTTACAACATTGATTGTTATTGTTTTATCTCTTGTAGCTTGGTTTTCATTTTTCCCAAGTATTTTCAGGTCTTTCAGAGGAAAATAAAAATCATTAAGTGCATCATTCTAACTTAGCCCACTATCCTAACTGATAATGTTAAAATGCACTTTAAAACTGATTGAAGTGAAATAGAAAATCTATATCTACTAGTTTAAAAAGCTTAACTATCTCTTATGATTGCATATAATTCAGTTATTAGTCATCTCTATAGAACTGTTAGTGTTATTTAATATCTTCTTTACTTTTTTAAATTCCCATTGATTAATTTTTACACTTTTCTCCCTGCCCACCCCTCTCCCCCAGTACACTCTTCTCTTTGAAAAGTAAAAATAAAAAATTCTTTCAGTGTTTTACAATCCCTCCCCCAAGGTCCACTCCACTATGCAGCCTTCGTTCTAAACTCCTGTCATGACAATAATACCTAATCACATATTCTTTTCCTATTTAATGCTTTATGTTGAGATCTGGAGTACAACATAGAGCAGTTATAGCAATTTTACATGTTCTGATTTTATTTTTGCTGGTTTTGTTTTAAATTTAGAACTGTTTTCCAAATTACACATAATACTAAATACCTATTCTTTTCTTTCTAATTATCAAATTGTTATTAAAGGAGCATAAATTTCTATAAGTCCTTGAAATAAATTATCACACTATTTAAAATTATTTAACTTACAACTTATCACTACTGACACCTACTTAGAATACATTTCGACTAAGCTCTAACACTTAGAAATAAATGAAAACAAGTGATATTTTTTCTTTTTGTTTTTTTTCCTTTGCTCTTAAAATAATGAGTTTAAGTACTCCCTACATTGGATTTAGACCACTACACACACAAAAAACATTTTTTCATGCTTTTTCTTGCTATTGCATGAAAAGTCAGAGAAAGAGAAAAGCCCTTCTAAAAGATGGGTTGGCAGAATGACTATAAGAATGGGTTCAAGCATCTCAGAGATCATGAGGATAGAAGATGGTAAGGCAAGGTTCCGCTCTATTGTTCACTGGGTCTCTATAAGTTGTAACTGTCTCAACAGCTCAAAATATCAACAATAGAAATAAAACAGGAGAATTAAAAATCATAAATGAGATTTATGTGGTGATAAATATTGACAGAATGTTTAAGTGCTTCTCAGCATTCAAGGAAATTTTCCAAATGCTCTAAAACTTAATGTTGTTTTTGTTGGTAAGTGCTGTCGAGTCATAGGCGACTCTGAACAAAAGTCCTCAACATTTGTGTGACTTTCATCCTTTCTCCAGGTTCATAGGGTTTCCAGAGGCAAGCTGTTATGAAAGTGGATGCCACTCCTGCTTCCAAGCTTGTTTTAATCGAGGAGCGCCACCAAACACTGTCCACCATGGGTAACCATTAATGCATTTGACACAGTGCCACAGTGTTCAGCTTCATAGCAACCACAAATTACCTCTATATGGCAAGTGGATGCACCAGGGCTATACCACCTACAAGAATGTTTAAACAAAACAATGAAAAACAGGCCTGAGGGCTGCACCCTCCTTTGGCTTGGTAACATCACTTTCTCTCCACTAGGCCAACTGATCTCTATGTTGGTGTTATTGTTGTTAAGTGCCATCAAGTCATAGGTGACTCATAGTGACCCTGTGAAAAAGTTACTAAAACTTAATATTGATGACAAAAACATAAGGCTACAAATGAACATATCATTGATATAACCTAATTTTTATTGATACATAAAAAATTAACTTACAAAAACAATTTGACTTAATTTAAATTATCTCATTTTTCCCAAGTGAAGGTTCTCTTTTGCCCCTTCCTATATCACATGCAAGCAAAATACTGCTGAAGATCATAAAGACTAGAACAGTACATAGATAGGGGATTTGCAGAAATTTAAGAGGGATTTAGGAGAGACTGTTGCACCAGGAATATCATTACTGATGTCAAGTGGATCCTAGCTGAAAGTAAGGAATACAAGAAGAATGTCTACTTGTGCTTTATTGGATATGCAAAGGGGCTTGACTGTGTGGATCGTGACAAGTTGTGGCTGACACTGAGAAGAAAGGGAAACCCAGAGCACTTGATTGTGCTCATGAGAAACCTATACCTGGATCAGGAGGCTGTTGTGCAAACAAAGAACTGGAGCATGGCATGGTTTGGAATTGGGAAAGTAGTGCATCAGTAATGTATTCTAATTATCTCCTTACCTGTTCAATTTATATGCTGAGCAAATTATCAAAGAAGCTTGACTCTGTGAAGAGAAGTGTGGCATCAGAATTTGAGGGAGACTCATCAATTATTTGTTATGCAGATGATGCAACCTTACAGAGATTAAGAAGGAATTGTAGCACTTATTGCAGAAGATCAAGGAATTCAGCTTTCAGTATGGATTATGTCTCAATATAAAGAAAATGAATATTCTTGCCACTGAGACGATGGATGGAGAGGACACTGAAACTGTCAACAGCTTCATCTTTCTTGGATCCACAATTAACACCCTTAGTATGAGCTGTCATGAAATATGGAGACACATTGCACTGGGAAAATCTCAGTTAGATAATTTTCCAAATTATTGAGGAGTAGTGAAGTCAGTTTGAGAACTAAGTTGCATCTGATTCAGGCCATGGTTTTCCAGTTACTAGCTATGCATCTGAGACCTGGACAATGAATAAGGATGACAGAAAAAGACCTGATACCTTTGAGCTGTGGTGTTGGAAAAGAGCACTGAACATCCCATGGATGGCCAAGAGAATGAACAGATATGTCTTGGAGAGGATGCAGCTAAGGTGCTCTTTGGAGGCGAGAACGTTGTGACTTCCCCTCACATTCTTTGGATGCACTACCAGGAAGTGCTATTTCATGGTTAAGGGCATGATGTTGGTAAGGATGAAAGGTTCGTGAAGGAAAGGAAGACCCACAACCAGCTGGTTTATTTAACATGGTGACTGCTACGATGGGCTCTAGTGTGTCAGAAAGGGTGAGGATGGCACAGGACAGGATTCGGTTCAGATCTTTTATTTATAGAGTCGTTATGAGTACTTGACTCAATGTCACCTAACAACAATATAGCTATACTAAAGGGATTGAGAAATTATGAGTACAGATCACTTCGAAGCACTATACTTTTCTTTAAAATGAGTTATCCTTTCACAGAAAAGAGAAGAAACAAAAATAACCAGAAATTGATTGAAAGGAGGACAGCTTATTATTTCTTTCATCCCTCTTTACATAGTTCCATATAACCCTAGTATTTGCTGTGTTGCCTCAAGTTCATGTACTGAAAAGCATGCTTGATTTAAATGGTTAGAACCTTTCAGCTGCACCATGGCAAATAAATGGGTAACTTTTTTGAGTGCAATTTACAGCCTCTAAAAATCTATTCAAGGATTAGCTATGAGTCAATTTTGAACCATTGACATTGAGATTAAGCTTTGCTAGTATACAGAAAAATGTCATGAAACAATGTATGATCAAGAGCCTATGGTGGTGAAGGAGGAAATTCAAGCTACTCTGAGGAAACTGGCAAAAAAAAAAAAACAACACAAGCCTGGCCCCAATAATTGATGGCATATTAATTGAAATATTTCACATGATACCCTGGACATGCTCTCCAAGTTGTGTCAAGAAATCTGGAGAATATCCAATTGACCAGCTGATAAGAGATTCATAATTGTCCCTATTCAAAAAAGACATAACCCAGTAGAGAACAGAAATCATTGAACAATACCATTAATATCACATGCCAGCAAGAGACTGCTGAAAATGATCCAAAAATGACTGGAGCAGCACTTCCACAGAGAACTGCTTGATGTGCAGGCTGGATTTGCAAGAGGCCATAGTATTAGAGATATGATAGTTAATGCTGGATGGATCTTGGCTAAAAGCAGAAAGTAACAGAGGGACGTCTGTGTTTCATTGGCTGTGCAGAGACATTTGACTATGTGGATCACAATAAACTGTGACTGACTCTGAGAAGAATGGGAATTTCAGAACACTTGATTGTACTTATGCAAAACTTACACTTGGACCATGAGGTTGTCATCAGAACAGATCAAGGAAACATCATAGTTCAAAATCAAGAAAGATACATGCCAGGGATGCATTCTGTATCAATCTATATGTAGAAAAGATCATCCAGGAGGCTGGACTCTATAAGGAGGAATGTGGCATTGGGATTGGATAAAGACTCATCAACAACTTTTTATGCAGATGATACAGCCTTGCTTGCCAAAACTGAGAAGGGCATGAGACATTTGCTGCAGATGGTCAAGGATTACAGCAAGGATTGCAGTATGGATTGAACTCAACATCAAGAAAACAAAGATTCTCACCATTGGGACGATTGGCAGCATCATGATAGATGGTGAATAGATTGAGATTGGCAACAACTTCAGTTTCCTTGGCTCCACAATCCACACTCTTGGTACCAGCAGCCAAGAAATAGAAAGACAAATTCCACTGGGAAAATCTGCTGTTAGCAAGTTCACCAGAGTACTGAAGAGTAATGATGTCAGTCTTGAGACTAAGATGTACCTGATCTGTTCATGGTCTTCACAATTACTTGCTATGTATCAGAAAGCTGGACAATGATGAAAGATGATAGAAGGAGAATTGATTCCTTTGAGCTGTGGTGCTGTGAGAAGAGTTTTGAATATATCATGAACGCTAGGAGAACAAACAGGTTCATCCTGGGGAGGGTGAGACCAGGCTGCTCCTTTATCTGAAATACTTTGGACATGTTGCAAGGAGGGACCACTACTTGAAAAGAGATGTCATGCTTGGGAGGGTGGAGAGAAAGCACAAGAGAAGAAGACCATAAATGAGATGGATTGACTCAGTGACTGGGGTAGTGTGGGTGAATGTGTCGGAGACAATGCAGTTGGTTCAAGATAGAACAGGGTTCAGAGCTGTTGTTCACTGAGTTGCTATGAATAGCAAGTGACTTGACAGCACACAACAACAGTATATCAACTGTCATCAGTTGTTTCCAATTCATATTAATCCAAATTATAGTACATTCATATCATAGCACAGAATAAAACTACCAATGGGGTTTTCAAGGCTGTAATAGCTCCAGAAGCAGACAGGCCCAGTTTTCTGCCCTCCAGCTATGAGGGAATCTGAACAGTCAACCATTTGGATTGTTATTATTGGGTACCATGGACTTATAGTTGGCCCTCCAACAGTTTTTCTGAAGCAGTAACACACACACAGAAGATTGCCCATCCTTCTTCCACTGGGAGATTGAAACTGCTTGTCATTTGATTAACAATGTATTTACTTACTACTAACGCCAGAGGATAGTGAATCCAAACTGCCAACCTTCCAGGCAGCAGTTCAATACATTGCACACTTTACCACCGCAAAAATCCACTTTGTTGCTGTTGTGTACTATTGAGCTGAAACTGAACCAAAGATGACTTTTCAGAGGGTTTACAGAGGTAGTAAGTCACAAGGGAGGAGATTGCCCATCCTTCTCTTAAGGAGCAGCTGGAGGATTCAGTCTGTGTGTGCAAAAAAGAGCAAAGTCTATGTAGGAACAGCCATATCTGACCTTGACCAACTTCACAAAGGAGACCTGTCCCAAGGAACATCATTAAGAACACAAGCCCAATTCCCAGGAGGTCAGACATGTCTCTCATGATCCTGTGCCTGTTTCAACTCATCCCAACACCAATCTTACTGCTTTACCAAGTCCAAAATCTGATGTGGTAGCTCAGACCCCATAAAACCATATTGGGGAAATCAGAAGGTTATAAACCAGGTTAAAAGCAGAGCATAATCAGGACAATTTCCTAAATGTGCTCATAGGAACCTTAGCTTTGAACTTCACACCTTTAGGCCTGAGTAGTTCTCAGTCCTGCCAATTATCCCCCAATACCCACCCTCCCCCCACCCCCCACACACACACTTCCCAGTCCTCCAACAATTTTGAGCAAGTCTTTTAACTCAGGTTACATGACATAGCAGTACCAAGATCCACTCTGTTTCATGTCAGATCTCTGGTTCTCTGCTGTGGCTAATCTCACTATTTCTTTCATAACGGGAAACCTATACTTGGACCAAGAGGCAGTAGTCAGAACAGAGCAGGGTAACACTGCATGGTTCAAAATTGGGAACGGTGTGCACCAGGGATGCATCCTGTCTCCATACCTTTTCAACATGTATGCAGAGCAGATTATCCGAGAGGCTGGGCTCTATGAGGAGAATTGTGGCATCACAATTGGTGGAAGATCTATTAACAATCTGCGTTATGCAGATGACACAACCCTGCTTGCTGAAACTGAGGAAGACCTCATGCACTTGCTGCGAAGGGTCAAGGACTGCAGCCTTCAGTATGGACTGAGGCTCAATGTCAAGAAGACAAAGATTCTCACCACTGGACCAATTGGCAGAGTCAGGATGGATGACGAAGAGATTGAGATTGTTCACAGCTTCAGTTTGCTCGGCTCCAAGGTCAACACTCTTGGCACCAGCAGTCGGGAAATCAAAAAGCGTATCGCGATGGGAAAGTCCGCTGTTAGGGACCTCTCTAAAGTACTCAGGAGCAACAGTGTCTCTCTGGAGACTAAGGTGCGCCTGATACAGGCCATGGTATTTGCAATTGCTTGTTATGCTTCAGAGAGTTGGACAATGACTAGGGAGGACAGAAGGAGAGTGGATGCTTTTGAGCTGTGGTGCTGGAGAAGAGTACTGAATGTACCATGGACTGCCAGGAAAACAAACAGATTCATCTTGGAGACGATTAAACTAAGCTGCTCCTTGGAGGCAAGGATTCTGGGGCTTTGTCTAACATACTTTGGACATGTTGCCAGGAGGGACGGGTCCTTGGAGAGGGACATCATGCTTGGGAGGGTGGAGGGACGGCACAGGAGGGGAAGACCCTCTATGAGATGGATTGACTCGGTGACTGGGGTAATCGAGATGGATGTGTCAAAGGCAGTGCGGTTGGCGCAGGATAGAGCAGGGTTTAGGGCTGTTGTGCATAGGGTCGCTATGAGTCGCAAACGACTCGATGGCACATAACAACAACAACAACAACACTAATCTAACTGGTGTGTGAATCTCTAGTCCTGAAAGACACGGTGTACATTTCTTGCTTCTTTTTTGCTAGTGATGTTTCTCCTTCTGCTGCTAGATCTGCTCAATTTAATGGTGAGACTAGCCAATCCCATTGCGAATTGGTGAGACTAGCTAATCTCCTTGTGGATAGGCTAACAAGCCCTATTTACATTGTCCTGCCCATCTACATTGCAAAATCAAATTCAATAGCTTAAACACTAATCTCTTCATACTACAGCCTGTTTTTGAGTTGCAGTGCACCTTCTTACACTAGCCCAGAAGAGCTCCCTTAAATTTCTTTCAGGTCTTTTTTTTTTCCTTCTTCTTCTTTTCTTCAACATTCATTCTCTGTAACATGCATATTTGTTTCTGTGTTTAACTTTTTAATTTTGATTAGAGTAAAAGTTTACCGAGTTGATTTACATTGAATTATACTAATCATATACATTTCCTTTATGACATTGATTAAAATCCCTATGGCAAGATCCCACTTCCTTCTATCTTCCTTGATGTTCTTGTTTCTACTAATTCTTCTATCCTTCTGCTTCCTGCTTTTTTGATCTTTATCCCTGATCATGTCCTGCACTTGTGATCAATCTTATGTTGTTGGTTTCTCTAAGAACTGAACATCTTCCTAGAGTCATTGTTCAATGTGTAGATTTGTCTTCTGTTTGGTCAAAATTTGTTGATTAAAATCACTATTGCAAGAGCTCAGTGTGAACTAGTCCAAGGTTGTAAAAAGGCTACATATTTTAATTTATTCTACATAGTAAGTTCCAATTGAATTGTTTTAACACTACGGAAAACATTCAATTTTTCAATTCATTACTGAAACACTTGCAAACAGCAGCAATAATTTAACACCTTACAGAGGCAATGCTGCTGAAGATAAACTTAAGCATATATTTATTTTAAGATTAGTTATTTATGTGTTAGATGATACAATTTTTGTATGCTGTATATTATTCTTCAGAGAGAGTGAAATGCTTTCAAGCAATTAGATTAAATGCACAAATCAATAGAGGATACTGTCGGTCTCATTACCTATTTTCTGTTTAATTGACTAAAATATTTACATAACAATATATTTTCCTACAGAATTTCATTAGAAAATATACAAGCACCAATTATTAAATAAATACTTGAATTTAAAGAAAAACTCTCCATTGTGAAATTTCTAAAAGATCTAGTTTCATTGTAACAACACTGGTGTTGCAATAAATAATTAACTACATTTGCTATACCCATAAAATCTTAAATGGAACTACACATCTCCACTTTACTTTTGTCTATATTGAACGAAAAGAACAGAATGTATTGTACTTGTGTGAAGTTTTAAAAATATTATTCCCTTTAATATTAAGTCATATTCAAAAGTTAATTTACATGAAAATATAAATATATCTATGCTGTTGG
Organism: Elephantulus edwardii; assembly: GCF_000299155.1. Lineage (NCBI taxonomy): Eukaryota > Metazoa > Chordata > Mammalia > Macroscelidea > Macroscelididae > Elephantulus > Elephantulus edwardii. The sequence continues at coordinate 18,861,087 of NW_006399751.1, read as the reverse complement.
TGGTATTGTTTTGTGCCATCAAGTCACTGGTGACTCATAGTGATTCTATGTTCAGCATCTCTGAAACCTGCTCTATAATGAACCAACATTATCATCTCTGACACACCTACCTACAGTACCCCAGTCACTCAGTAAATCTGTCTCTCCGAGGATCTTTCTTTCTTGCACTGTCCCTCTGCCTTCCCAAACATAATGTCCCTCTTCAAGGACTGGTCTCTTCTTCCAACATGCCCAAAGGTGTCAGACGGGGCTTCAGAATCCTTGCCTCTAAGAGGCAGCCTGGTTTTATCCTAGCAGTCCATGATAAACTAAAAACTCTTCTCCAGCACCACATTTCAAAGTTATCAAGTCTCCTCCTATCATCCCTAGTCATTGTCAATCTTTCTGATACATAGCAAGTAATTGTGAAGACCATGGCCAGGATTAGGTGCGCCTTAGTCTACAAACTGACATTGCTGCTCTTCAGTACTCTGGCAAGGTCTTTGAAAGCAGATTTCCCCAAAGGAATTTGTCTTTAGATTTCCTGCCTTTTGGTACCAAGAGTGTTGATTGTGGACTCAAGGAAACTGAAGCTGTAACAATCTCAATCTCTTCACCATCTACCATGATGCTGCCAATTGTCCAAGTAGTGAAAAATCTTTGTTGTCTTTTTTTTAATGTTGGCTTCAATCCATATTTAAGGTTGCAGTCCTTGATCATCTGCAGCAAATGCCCGAGGCCCTCCTCAGTTTTGGCAGCAAGGCTGTGTCATCTGCATAACACAGGTTGTTGATGAGTCTTTCTCCAATTCTAATGCCACATTCCTCCTCATAGAGCCCAGCCTCCCAGAATATCTGTTTCATATATAGATTGCAAAACTGTGTTTCCTTGCTCTGTTCTGACAGTGGCCTCCTGGTCCAAGTACAGATTTCACATAAGCACATCCAAGTGTTCTGGGATTCCCACTCTTCTCAGTTAGCCACAGTTTGTTGTGACTCACACAGTCAAATGCCTTTTCATTCAATGAAACACAGGTATTCCTCTGGTACTCTTCTTTCAGTGAAGACACATCTAACATTATCTATAATATCCCTAGTGCCATGGCTTCTTCTAAACACAGCCTGAACATCAGGCAATTCTCTGTGGATGTGTTGTTCCAGTAATTTTTGGATGGTTTTCAGCAGTATCTTTCTTGCATGTGAAATTAATGATATTGTTTGGTGATTTCTGTACTCTGTTGGATTACCTTTTTTATTTAATGGAAACAAATATGGATCTCTTCCAGTCAGTTGGCCAGATGATTGTCCTCTAGATTTCTTGGCATAAGATGGAGAGTATGTTGAGGAAAGCATCTATTTGTTGAAATATGATAATTGGTATCCTGGGGCCTTTTTAAAATAAAAGAAATTAAATTCCTTCACAGCAACTTGAAATTCTTCCATCATCACCACAGGCTCTTGTTCGTATGTTGTTTCATGAAGTTTTGTGTCAGCCAATTCCTTTTGGTACAGTGACTCTGTATACTTCTTTCTACTTCTTTTAATGCTTTCTGGATCATTTAATCTTCTCCTCAAAGCATCCTTAAGTATTGTCTTAAGCAAGTCGTTGTTATTGAAATATGGAGTCATCTCATAGTTTTCTTTAACAGGCTTGAATTCCTTCTTCACTTCCTTCAGCTTAAGAAATGCCAAGTGAGTTTGGTCCTTTTGGTTTTTCTGATTCTTACTCTTTACATATTTCATTATAATACTTTGCTTTGTCTTCCTGTGCTGCACTTTGAAATCTTCTGTTCAGCTCCTTAATTTCTTGATTTCTTCCCTTTGCTTTTGCTTCTCAGTATCCTAGTGCAATACTCAGAGTCTCTTCTGACATCCACCTTGGTCTTTCCTTCCTCCTTTCTCTTTGAAATGACCTTTTGCTTTCCTCCTAGATGACATTCTTGATGTCCTCCCACAGCTCATCTAGTCTTCACTCATTAGCGTTAAAGGCCTCAAACCTGATCCTGAAGTGGCTTTGAAATTCATGGGGGATAGAATCATGGTCAAATTTCAAAAGCTGCATATATAGTATATACCAAAATGTTTTGATTTTAAAAATCATACTGCTTTAAAAGACATTAAAGCTTAATTTTTTATCACATAGCAATTGTAAAGCTTAACTGTAATGGGTAATGCAGGTAGTCAATGCTTGCTTAATTTGTAAATGAGTAAGAGCAGAAAGATATGACTGCTTACATATACTCTTCTAGTTTAATATGTTTGTTTATTATTGACTCTAGAAATTGATCATTATCCAAGTGCTTTCTTATTTTATTTTCTCACTTAATAGACTACCTTATTTCTATTAGGTGCTTTATGTATTTTATTGACTTGATTTGACCTTGAGAAGAAGTAAGTCTTTGTTATTGAAATGTGGAGTCATGGCATATTTTTCTTTAACAGAATCTCTTGCCTTAGGAAAGGAGAATTAAAGAAATTGACATACTTGTAAAATACTTACTGCTATTGGTTTTGGATACGCTGGAGTTGAAACTGACTCATAGCTAACCCTCCACTGCTAATGTATTTTCAGAGGCAGTAAATTGTACAGATGAAATGACTCATTTTTTCCCCAGGGATCAACTATAGCATTTAATCTTGGTGGATAGTAATGACAAGACAGCAGAACTCAACATTTATAGTGTTACTCTTTTTTTTTGTAGCAAAGAATCATTGGGTAGATAAAGGGATTATTGCTGTGTGCCAACAAATCAAATTTGACAGACTTTCCAGCAGCTTTACAGATAGAATAAATCACACTAGAGAAAACTGCCCATCTCTCATGGAGCACCTGAAACTATGTGCCTTTGGGTTTGCAGTACAGCTTCTTACCATGAGGCTACAAGAGCTCCTAAATAGTGAGATGGTATAGTATAATTTCTTAGCTTTCTATTTGCCAGTATAGACTTACTAGACAAGGAGGAGAAATCAGTAGGAAACTGGTTCATGAATAAGCCACATATACATTCACAAACCACTCCCCTCAAAAAACCCAAACAACAAAAAAACATTTTTTGCTATAACATTTTTATCTCCAAGTATAATAACTAAGGACTCTGTGGGAAGTTGCATTGCTACTCCAAAGGCCATGCCTCTATATGACAATATGCCATCGAGTGGACTACAACTCATAGCTACTCTATGAACCCTGCCCTATTTTGAGCCAGTCTCATTGTCTCTGACACACACAAACCTGTCCCCATTGCAGTTCCAAATACAGCAGCAGCTCTGTGAGTAATCTCTTCCCATGACATTTACATCCTTGGAAATTCAGTGGAGGGACTGCTATGACTTGATTCTGACTTGATGATGAATTATTGAGAGCTTATTATAATAATTGCATTGCCAAAGAGTAGTGAAAATGCCATGGACTGCCAAAATAACAAATTACTTTGCCTTGGAGGGAGTGTAACCAGGCATGGATGGTAAAACCTTGTCTCATAAAATTTGTATTAGTTGTTGTTGTTGTTGTTGTTATGTGCTGTTGAGTGGCCTGTGACTCATAGTGATCTTATGCACAATAGCTATACACCTTGCTCTTGCCTGAGGCAATCTCACTGTCTCCAACATACCTACTTTTTATACCCCAGTCACTATGTCTGTCCATCTCGTCTGGGGTCATCTTCTCCTTCATTGTCTCCCCACCCTTGGAGAAGATGTCCTTCTCCAGGGACTGGTCCCTCTTAGCAAATTGCCGAGCCTCAGAATCCTTGTCTTCAAGGAACAACTTGGTTTCATCTTCTCCAAGACAAACTTGTTTATTCTCTCGGCAGTCCATGATATGTTCAATACTCTTCCCCAGCAACACAAATCCAAGGCATCAATTCTTCTTCTTTCATCTTTGGTAATTGTCCAGCTGTCTAATGTACAATGAGTAATTGTGAAAACCATGGTCTGGATCAGGCACACCGTAGTCTCTAGAATGACTTCGTTGCACTTTAGTATTCAGATAAAGTACTGGACAGAAGATTTTCTCAGTACAATTTGTCTTTTGATTTCCTGACTCCTCATACCAAGAATATTGATTGTGGAAACTAATAAGCAGAAATTGTTAATAGCTTTAATCTCATCTCCATCCATCATGGTACAGTCACTTGACCCAGTAGTGAGAATCTTTGTTTTCTTGATCTTGAGTTTCAGGAAGTGTTTGTCCTACCAAAAGGACATTATGTTGGAAAGAGTAGAGAAGCGCCCTCAAAAGATAGGAAGACCTTCATTGAGATGGACTGATAATTTCTGACCTCCATGTATATATCTAACAACTATTTATATAGCTGTATATCACACATAACTGAAGACTAAAAAAATTATACATTCTCATCTTTGCAAATATATTTGGGAAATTAAAAAATAAACCCAAAATTTTGAGAATTATAAAAGATGAATTAGGTAAATCAGATTTTATATTCCCATGTTAAAGTAGCTTTGCACATGTATTTTGACTGTCTTTAGTAGAATACCCTATAAGCTGGCCACTGTTTTTACTTGAAATGATTCTTATAAAACATTGCCACAGTTCTCTTCTTTAATTAGAATATTCAAACTATTAGATCAACTGTTCAAGGTAACAACTTACAAAGCAGCAATTAAAACAATAAAGCAACATAATTTTATTAATATAAGAAAATCTTTGATTGTCATGTTTATTAGCAAAAAAGAGCCTTAGGGTTCAGAGAAGACTAAGTATGAGATAGATAGTTAATTGTACTTCTTTTTGAAAACTGATGTCTATTTTGGAGAGTATTTGTTCTTAGAATATATTTTATATCAACTAATTAACTACAAGTAGGGATATTCAGTCAATAATTCATCAGAGGGTACATAGAGGAAAGGAAAGAAAATATTCTATGTAAGACTTTGGAGGATTTCTTTTTACTATCAACTTTTAATCTTTTGAATCTATTCATATGCAGAAAGAGCATTGCTTCAAAAAGAAGTTGTTCCAATATCTATATATGAGGCTATTCAGATAATGAAGAAATTACATCTTCATATCTTCTTTCTTACACTCTAAAATTCTCTCTCTCAGGAGTATATCTTGGGTCTAATTAAATTGTAAATTTGAAATCCCCAGTGAATCAAGATTTTTCCCAACCAAGCTACAGATTTTATGAGTTTTAGAAATGAACATATTTTCAATTAGAGTGGGTACTATGTGTTATTTTTTCTTGTTGGCAAATTGCCAGAACATATGCATTTCCCATTACACATTCATGACTCATAGAGGAGGAAGCAAATTTAATGGAATTGATGCCTTTTAAATGGTGGTGTAAATCCCATAAGAGTCCCTTGTTGGGTAAGCAAATGGGTGAGTGAGTGATGAGGGCAATGTTGAGGTCAGGTTGTGCTGCTCAATAAAAGCTGTTGATAGTGATGATAATTAAATAGAAAGAAAAAAGTTCAAACACAAAAAAGATAAAAGGGATGATAAAAGCCACTATTGATTGGGACTGTAGAAAACCAGCACTATTATTGATGGAAATTCAGCTGATAGTGTGTTGGGTTTGTTGGTGGTGGTTTGTGTTTTTTTTTTTTTTAATTGTTCATTGGTTGTTTGACAAAAGATGTAGTAATATGGCAAAACATACAAACAAATAAATAATATACACTTTGAGTTAGAAATACTTTTAGTTACAGTTAACACAAATATAAGGATATCTTACTGCACTAACTATTGCACTATCAAAATCCTGGCGATAGCATGAATCTGTAGTGTTACAGTTGAGAGAAAGAAAATTACCTTCTAGGTATTCAAATGTCTTAGGTTCTAGGGCATTTACCATGTGAGAATATATCGTTCTATTTCCTTAAACTACAGTACCATATGTTGATGTCCTTGTTGAGTACCATTAAGTCAGAATTGACTCTTAGCTGACCCTCCAGCAGGCTTACAAAGGGAGTATATCACAAGGGAGCTTATGTCTCAAAAGTATCTATGAACTTATAAGTGGAAGCAAAAATATCTGAACTGATTTACCTAAAACCAACTCAGAGGTTGTAATTGGCTCTAGTAAATTATTTTCCTATTTTAGTTACATCCTTTTTGCTAGAGGATCAATCTCTGAATGAACAAATAATATTTGGAGGAATTCTGCGAATAGCAAGAAATTTTGTGCATGTCAAATCTTTCTTCCCTTGTAGCCTCATTCAATTAAAATATAATAATATGACCTCCTTGAGCTGTACTGTTAGAAAAAATAAAATTAATTAGTTGAAGCCCAGTGGTGCAGATAACCTAACTACTGAAACAGCCATAGCTATCCTTTAAACCATATAATTTATGCAGGGCTAATATTGAAGCACAGATTTATTCTATTTCTATTGGGAAATGATTAATATTATTTTAATAGAGAACAACAAAATATTCTTTTAAAATCCACAGTTTAAAAGTTACATGGATGTTAAATTGTTTTCATAAACTAAGGCACCAACTGAATTTTCAAGACAATTTTCAATTGTCTGTACTTTTACATCACACTCTCAACAATGCAATCTATAAAATATTCTGACAAGAAACAGGAAATCCGTTTCAGCCAAATTCCCACACTTCAGAATCTTCTTCATGAGAGTGGAGTCTCTTGACAAGAAGATGTGTGGGGTAGATCAAGCCACATCAATATAGCACTTTAAAAAGTTGTACTTCTGGACTTCCAGAAGGACAGTTGTGATGTCTGGATGTTGTTATTGTCATTTTAAGCAAATGCCAATTCTTTCAAGTTCTAGTCCTTCCAGAATAGCAACTAGCTCATTAAGCAAGAAATTGAGTTTTAAAAATTAAGGAATCATCTTGGAAACTATTCTAGGTTCAACTGGTCAACATAACTACAGAAAAACCACGTTTTTCAAAAAAAACATGCAAAATGTTTAAAAAGTCTTAAGCTCTTTTTATATTCCAACCATATGTTTTTGTGAACTAAGGTTAAGCTGTGGTTCCTGTGGGTTTGAGTTAGCTTTCTTTCGCTTTAGTTTGAACTTGCATAAGAGTAGTTGATGGTTTGTTCTGCAGGTCACTGAGAAGCCAAAGCAAAGGGAATAAAGCAGTAAATTAAGGAGTTGAACAAAAGACTTCAAAGGGCAGCTCTGGAAGACAAAACAACGTATTATAATGAAATGTTCAAACAGCTGGAGTCAGAAAATCAAAGGGACAAATTTGCTCAGTATTTCTTAAGATGAAATAACTGAAGAACAAATTCAAGCCTCAAGTTGCAATACTTAAGGATGCTATGGGCAGAAAATTGAATCATCCAGGAAGCATTAAAAGAAGATGGGAGGAGTACGCAGAATCACTGAACTAAACAGAACTGGCTGACACGGAAGGATTTAATGAAACAACATACGATCAAGAAGCAAGTGATGAAGGATAGAGTTCAAGGTGCTCTGAGGGAATTGGCAATAATAAGGCCCCAGAAACTGATGGAATACCAGTGAGATATTGTAACAGATAGACGCTACCCTGGACATACTCACAAGGTTGTGCCAAAAAAATTGGAGGACAACTACCTATCCAACTGACTGGAAGAAATCCGTATTTATTCACATTCCCCCCAAAAGGTGACCTGATAGACTGTAGAAATTAATGTACAGTATCACCCCCCAAAAGGTGACCTGATAGATTGTGGAAATTATTGAATAATATTATTAACAACACATGCATGTAAAATTCTGCTGAAGATTATCCGAAAATAACTGGAACAATACATTGAAAGATAACTACCTGAAATACAAATCCGTTTTAGAAGCAGCTGTGGCACTAGAACCATTATTGCCAATGTAAGATGAATCTTGGCTGAAAGTAAAGAGTACCACAAGAATGTCTGTGTTTCAATGATGATATGAACACATTTGACTGGGTGGATCACAACAAATAGTGTATAACCTTGTCAACAATTACTGAGGGTTGTTTTGGTATTAATGGTGATGGTTTTTTGTGTTTGGAGGGGGAGTGAGTATGTGCTATTTGAATTTTTTTTTTATGGCTGCATTCATGAATGTTCAGTGTGGATGAAAGTAAAGTTAAATCCTTGGCAACGCCAACATATTGTCTGTTGTTCATTACGTTACTTGGTATACTTGTGAGAATTTTTGTTTGCTTTCTATTGAGGTTATATATGTACTGCTGGATATAGGTAGGTTTTGAGCTTCATCACTTAGTGCTTCAAGTTTTCTGTATGCAAGGTTTTGACTTGAATATTGCAAGTTATTAATGACTCTCCCTCCACTTCTAGTGTTATGTTCTTCTTAATTTAGTCCTGATTCCTCTGATTATTTGCTCATACTACAGATTAAATGATGGAAGGATACACACCTGCCACACATTTTTGCTATTTGTAAACCATGTTATACCTCCTTTTTCTGTTTGGTAGACTACCTGTTGGTCTACTTGCAGGTTCTACTTAAGCAAAAACCCATCTGTAGTGGAATTTTCATTGTAACATTATGCATAATTTGTTTGGGTCAGCACAATTGACTGCTTTTTCATGTTTTCATTCCCTAAGAAACATTTTCTTAGTCTGGAAGCTCTTCCAAAACCTTTCCATCTAGGATGACTTTGAGGATATCTTAAATACTAAAGGCATAATTTCCCACAGCAGAGCAAGAGCCAAGCTATAATAGTATGACAAACTGGCAGATAAGTGTTGTGCCTTTTACAGAAGAGTATATAATACTAATATACAGAGGGAGAAGCTAATGGAATGTAAAAGAAAGAAATAACAAAATAGTCTGTAATGAGAGGGTGGCAGGAAATTTCTCTGTGAAAGAATAAAGGTCCATATATGGAATATGACAAGATTACTTCTCAATAATTTGGAGAGCTCTCTAACTGATGAATTTCGTCGTGCAATATATCTCCTAGAGTTCTGGTGGCCTAGTGGCAAGAAGCTGTGCTGCAGTCCGAAGACTCGTGGTTTTAGGCCACCAGCTACTCCATGGGAGAATGGGCAATCTCCTCTTCTGTGATTAATTATTCCCTTTGAAAACCCCCCGGAGGGTCAACTATCAGTTGGTTCTGCCTAGACAGTACAAAACAAAAACAACAACCTAGATCTCCTGATCTCCTGATTGCTCCTGCCAAGAGTTTTGATTGTGGATCCAAGTAAGTTAAAATCTTTGACTGTTCTGTCTTTTCTTCATCTATGTTTATGTTACCAGTTAGTCCAGAGGTGAACATTTGTGTCTTCTTGACATTGAGATGCAATCCATAGTGAAGGCTGTATTTAAATTTCCATAGCAAGCACTTAAGTCCTCCTCATTTTTAGCAAGAAAGGTCGTATCATCTGTATAATACAGATTATTATTGAGCCTTTCTCAGAACCTGATGCCACATTCTTGCTCTTTAGCACTTAAAAAAAATATTCTCGACAATAGATTTCCCCATTGCAACTTGCTTTTTAATGTTTGACTGCTGCAGCTAAGAATGCTGATTGTAGATTCAAGTAAAATTAAATCACTGACAATTTCAATCTTTTTTTAATCTATTTTGATTGGTTGCTTATTGATCTATTTATGAGGATTTTGGGGTGTGGGTTTTTTTTGAAGTTGAGGTGTAATCATATTATCCTTAAACTCTGTTAGTAAGTGACTCAAGTGCTCTTCACATTCTGTGAACAAATTTGTGTGATTTACATAACCCAGGTTATGGGTTAGTCTTCCTCCAAACCTGATGCCAAATTCTCCTTCATATAGTTCAGTTTCTCCTTTAATTTGATCAACATTCATCTTAAATATCTGATGCAAACCTTTCCTGATTTTAAACCCTGTAATATCTTCTTGTATTAATGATTCTTGGACTATGCATACATTTTGCACGAACATAATTGTGTGTTTGAAATTCTCTTTCTTCTCAATGTTAGCCATAATATACTATGATCCACACAGTCTAATACCTTTGCATTAATAAACACAATAAAACACAAGTAAACATGTTTCTGGTAAAGGGATCAGACCATGATTGAGAGAATTAATTTGTAATTTTAACAGTTTGCACGCAAAAATAATTCAAGATTAACTGACTTGCCTGGTAAATTGTATAAAACTTTAAAAACATAATACTAATGTTAGAAAGTCTCTTAAAAAAGAATAATAGGAGATTTAGTTTCAAGATTAATTTTTGTTACTGTTGTTATGTGTCATCAAGTCGGCTACAACTCACAGTGACCCTATGCACAATAGCTCTGAATCCTGCTCTGTCCTGAGCCGATCTCACTGTCTCTGGCACACCTACAGTCATTATCTGAGTCAGTCCCTCCCATCCAGGATCTTCTTTTCCTGCGCAGTCCCTAGACCCTTCCAAGCTGACCCCCGTGGCTACATGCCCAAAGTATGTGAGACAGGGTCTCAAAATCCTTGCTTCTAAGGAGCAGCTTGGTTTTACCTTCTCCAAGACAGACCTATTAGTTCTCCTGGCAGTCCATAGTATGTTCAGTACTCCTCCCCAGCACCACAGTTCAAAGGCTTAGCTTTTTCTTATGTCATCCTTGGTCATTGTCCAGATCTCTGATGCATAATGAGTACTTGCAAAGACCATAGTCTGGATCATGTGTACCTTAGGCTGTATATTGACATCTTTGCTGTTCAGCACTCTGGAGATTCTGCTGTCAGGGACCTAATGCAATTCATCATTTGATTATTGTAAAAACATAAAGGAAATATACCATAACAATGATGTTGTTGTGTGCCACTGAGTTCCCTGCAACTCACTGTACCCTGCCCTATCCTGAACCATTCTCACTGTGTCCAATGCACCTACCCCTATTACCCTGGTAACTATGTCAATCCATCTCATCCATGGTATTCCTCTCATGAGCTGACCCTCTCTCCTTCCAAGCATGCTGTCCTTCTCCAGGGATTTGTCCCTCCTGGCAATATGCACAAAGTATGCCAGCCAGCGTTTCAAAATCTCTGCCTCTAATGAGCAACTTGATTTCACCTTCCCTAGTACAGATTTGTTTCTTCTCTTGGCTGTCCATGGCAAGTTCAGTACTCTCTTCCAGAAACATAATGCAGAGGCATTGATGATTCTTCTATCATTCTTGGTCATTTTATAAGGAGCCAATACAACATGAGGGTGGCTGAGTCTGACTTCTTCAGCTCCATTCATAAAGGGAAACTGTCCCCATCAATAATGTCCATAGCACCATGCAAATAGCTACATAGTCAGACATGCCATTCCACATGCTCCTGCACTGATTTTACCCATCATTGGGTCCAGTGTTGTACAAGACTCACAGACTTTACTCATAGTTGTGAGGTCTATTAGGGAACTAGGTTGGAGAGTGGGGAAAGCAAAGAATATCTCACAATTGAAATTCATATTTAATCCAGCTGTCCTAATCCAGATAAACAAGGCACAATTCCTCTATCAGTGAAAGTCCAGGTTCAATTCCACAGCAAAAAAATGCAAGAAGCCTCTGATTTCCTTACTCAAGAAACTTAACCTCAGGGAAGTTATAGGCAGCTTTTGCTTCATTCAGCAAGCAAAATCTTTAACTGTGGCCTTTATTTCCAGGGTTCCTCTGGTTACAACTTACCACAGGATCTTCATAGCAGTGCCACAGTCTCTTTACAATCTCTCTTCTACTGTCAATACCCTCATAGGGTGGGAAGCCCTCTCATGTTGGTCTCACAACTTTTGATGATTTGCAAAATCATGCGTCTCCAGTTAAGATAACTAGTGATCGTTCCCGCCCACCACCCCAGAAGCTAGAAAAGCCAATTTTCAAGGGTTCTGACACGTAGACTTTGTCCAGCTCTCTGATGCATACCATGTAATTACCAAGTCATTGTGAGCTCCGGTGGCCTAGTGTTAAGAAGTTACACTGTCATTCCAAATGCACCTGGTTCAAATCTAGAAGCTACTCTGTGAAAGAAGAATGAACAATCTGCTCCTGTATGATTAACTGCCTCTGAAAACCCCTGGAGTGTAAAATATGGGTTGGTTCTAATTTGGAGGTACACAACAACAACAACCACATGGTCTGGATCAGACACACGTTACTCTCTAGACATTGTTGCTCTTTAGAAATCTGGAGAGGTCTGTGACAGCAGATTTTCCTAATGCAGTTTGTCCTTTGAGTTTCTGTTAGTAGCAAGAGTGTTGATTGTGGATAAAAGAAAGTTGAAACCATTAATCTCTTCTCCATTTATCAAGATGTCATAATTTGCCTATGAGAATCTTTGTTTTCTATATATTGAGCAGTAATCAATATGGAAGGCTTCAGTCCTTTACTTTCTACAATAAATGCTTTAAGTTCTTCTCAGATTTGATGAGCAAGACTGTGTCATCTGCATAATGCAAATTGTTGATGCGTGTTCCTCCAATCCTGAGGCTACATTTCTCCTCATAAAATTTAGCCTCCCAAGTAATCTGTTTCTTAGATAGATAGAAAAATTATGGAGTCAGAATGCATCACTGATGTACCTTTCTTGATTTTGAAGGATGCATTGTTTCTTTTTTCTGTTCTGATGACTATTTGCTGATCTAAGTACAGGTTTCACCAGAGTACAATCAGGTGTTCTGGGATTCCTATTCTCCGCAAGGTTAGCCAAAATTTGTTGTGACCCACACAGTCAAACACTGTTCCTTAGTCTATAAAACACAAATAGACATTCTTCTGGTACTTTCTCCTTTCAGCCAATATCCATCTGACATTGGCAGTGATTTATCTAATGACACAGCTAATTCTAAACCCAGCTGGTAGTTTGGGTAATTCTCTGTTGATGTACTATTCCAGTCTTTTATTTTTTTATAATATTCAGCAGAATTTTGCTTGTGTGTGATACTAAAGATATTGTTTGATAATTTCCACACTCTGTTGGATCACCATTTTTTGAAATGGGAATAAATATGGATCCCTTTCAGTTTGCCAGGTAGTTGTCCTACAGATATTTTGCCATAACCTAGTGAGCACATTCATCTGTTTTGTTGAAATATCTCAATTGGTTTTCCATCATTCCTGAGGACCTTCCTCCTCCAAATTCCTCCAGAGAAGCTTGAACGTCTTCCTTCATCATCATTTCCTCTTGATCATATGCTATTTCATAAAATTCATCTGTATCAGCCAATTCATTTTGGTACAGTGACTCTTTGTACCAATTGTACCAATGATTTTTGTTGATCATTCAATATTCTGTCCATGTTGCTTGCTGTTAAGTGTCGTTGAGTTGTAGACGACTCATAGTGACCCTATGAATGAAAGTCTTCAACACTTACATGGCTTTCATCCTATCTCCAGGTTCATAGGGTTTCTAGAGGCAAGCTATTTATGGAAGTGGATGCCACTCCTGCTTCCAATTCTGTCCATAGTATCCTTAAGGCTTAAAATTGTCCTTCAGTTCCTTCTTTGAGAAATGCCAAGCAAGTTCATCCCTTTTGACTTTCTAACTAAAGCTCTTTGCACATTTCATTATAATACTTTGCTTTGTCTTCATGAGCTGCCATTTGGAATCTTCTGCTCAACTTCCTGATTTCATTCTTTGCTTTGGTTTCTTGGCATTCTAGTGCAATACTCAAAGTCTTGGACAAAATCTGACAACATATTCTGACAACAATCTCAGTCTTCTGTCTTTGTAATGACCTTTTGCATTCTTCATGGGTACTATTCTTGATATTTACCCACAGCTTATCTGGTCTTTCTTAATTAGTGTTCAAGGCCTCAAACTTTCAGATAGTTTTGCAATCCACCTGTGATAGACTCAAGGTCAAATTTTGGTTCTTGAGGATTTGTTTTAATTCTCTTTAGCTTTAGTTTGAACTTGTACCTGAGTAGTTGATAGTCTGTTCCACAATCAGCACCTGGCCTAGTTTTCACAACTGATATTGAGAATCTCCAATGATTCGTGCCTGTTGTAGTTCATCAGGTGAGGCCTATTTATATAATCACCATTTGTGTTTTGTATAAAAGATATTTGCAATGAATAAAGTACTGACTGTATAAAATTCTATCATTGTAACTCCAGCCTCAACATAAAAAACGTTGTTGTTGTGTAACATCGTGTCAGAATCGACCCTTACGTAGCTGACCCTTTGCTGGCTTTTCAAAGGCAGCTTATGGCAAGAGAGGAGACTATCTTTTTTCCACAGAGTACCTAGTGTAATTAGAACTGTATACTTTCGAGATTATACCACAGCTCCCTTACCACTAGGCTACCATAGCTTCCTTGTCATAACAATAGGGGACCAAAAATATGTATTTCTTTTTAATAAATATACAAATTGATACTCAGCATAATACTAAAAAACTTAATCCAGCAACAAATAAAAAAGTTATATACAGCATAATTGATATTTACTCAAAGAATGAAAACTAGACAAAAGTGGAAATATAATTTCAAACATTGTAGAGTATTGTTAGAGAGCAATATTCTCTCATTTTTACTTTATATTTATTGCCATCATTTAATTGTAAAAAAAATAAAAAAATATAAATAGCAAAATCTAGGAATTATTTTTGGTTTCTGAATAGGTACTAGTTTACTCCAGTGATTTCTGGAGTTTGCCACTAGGCACCAGAGCTCCCTGTTAATATGAGGAGAGTAAAGTGGCATACAGACAAATTTGTTTACATGAAAAAATATTTTCATGATGAATTTTGTCACTATAAATATTATTTTTTTCCTCCTCCCCCTTCCAGAATCTATTTTATATATAGCAGATCACCACACATGTGAATATGTTGTTGTTGTTGTTATGTGCCGTCGAGTCGTTTCCGACTCATCGCTACCCTATGCACAACAGCCCTAAACCCTGCTTTATCCTGCGCCAACCGCACCGCCTCTGACACACCCATCCCTATTACCCCAGTCACCGAATCAATCCATCTCATAGAGGGTCTTCCCCTCCAGCGTTGTCCCTCAACCCTCCCAAGCATGATGTCCCTCTCCAAGGACCCGTCCCTCCTGGCAACATGTCCAAAGTATGTTAGACGAAGCCCCAGAATCCTTGCCTCCAAGGAGTAGCTTGGTTTAATCCTCTCCAAGACAAATCCGTTTGTTTTCCTGGCAGTCCAGGGTACATTCAATACTCTTCTCCAGCACCACAGCTCAAAAGCATCCACTCTCCTTCTGTCCTCCCTAGTCATTGTCCAACTCTCTGATGCATAACAAGCGATTGCAAATACCATGGCCTGTATCAGGCGCACCTTAGTCTCCAGAGAGACACTGTTGCTCCTGAGTACTTTAGAGAGGTCCCTAACAGCAGACTTTCCCATCGCGATACGCTTTTTGATTTCCTGACTGCTGGTGCCAAGAGTGTTGACTGTGGAGCCGAGCAAACTGAAGCTGTGAACAATCTCAATCTCTTCGTCATCCATCCTGATGCTGCCAATTGGTCCAGTGGTGAGAATCTTTGTCTTCTTGACATTGATTGAGCCTCAGTCCATACTGAAGGCTGCAGTCCTTGACCCTTCGCAGCAAGTGCATGAGGTCCTCCTCAGTTTCAGCAAGCAGGGTTGTGTCATCTGCATAACAGAGATTGTTAATAGACCTTCCACCAATCCTGATGCCACAATTCTCCTCATAGAGCCCAGCCTCTTGGATAATCTGCTCTTCATACATGTTGAAAAGGTATGGAGACAGGATGCATCCCTGGCGTACACCCTTCCCTATTTTGAACCATGCAGTGTTACCCTGCTCTGTTCTGACTACTGCCTCTTGGTCCAAGCATAGGTTTCGTATTAGCACAATTAAATGTTCTGGGATTCCCATTCTTCTCAGAGTCAGCCACAGTTTGTTATGATCCACACAGTCAAATGCCTTTGCATAATCAATGAAAGACAGATAGACATTCTTCTGGTATTCTCTGCTTTCAGCCAAGATCCATGTAACATCAGCAACAATATCCCTAGAACCACGACCCCTTCTAAACCCAGCCTGGACTTCCGGCAGTTCTCTGCTGATGTGCTGTTCTAATCGTTTTTGGATGATCTTCAGTAGAATCTTGCTTGCATGTGAAATCATTGATATTGTTCTGCAGTTTCCGCACTCCGTTGGGTCACCTTTCTTTGGAATGGGAACAAATATAGATCTCTTCCAGTCAGTTGGCCAAGTGGTTGTTCTCCAGATTTCTTGGCACAACTTGGTGAGCACATCCAGGGCAACATCTGTTATCTGAAATACTTCAATTGGTATACCATCTATTCCTGAGGCCTTATTTTTTTGCTATTTCCTTCAAAGCAGCTTGAACGTCTTCCTTCATCATCCTTGTTCATATGTTATTTCTTTAAATATACATATACATGTGCACACAAGTCTGCACACAAGCACAAAAGGCAGTAATTTTTATGACTCATGATTATCTCTAGACAAATAATGCATAAAAGCACCATAGCATTCCATCTATGGAACAAAAAAATTATGAGCATCATTCCCTTAGGTGCTAAGTGGTAACCCCTTAAAATTCACTCTTTATCTATTCTAGCTTGACTAATGAATAAAAGATGGGTCTCTAAACTTAGAGGGTAGATTTAAACATCACTCTCTTATAATTAAATAATAAGGGAATAGCATATGAAGTATTTTCACTGCATCTCATAAAACATAACCACAGCTGCTTTGCCTCTGCTTTACAGTTCATTCCCCATAGGAGACTGATGGGAATAGCAAAGGTAAAGTCATATGAAAAGAATAATTTCAGGGCTTACATTTTTACTAGTACCTCAAAAGGCTGGTAATGGGACTGACCATGATAAAATGTCCCATGTAGTCCCAAGTATTGTTTTCAACACAATTTTAACTCTATTTTTCTTTCCCTCTCTCTATCTCTTTCCCCTATATTACCTTCCCCTGCATCCTAATTGCATCTATTTTCTATATTAACAGCTTGTCTATCCAAGGTCAAATCTTCTTAACTTATTGGGTTATGGAGAGTGTAAGCACTTGTTATCCCCTGCACACTTTCTCGTTCTCTCCAGTGTCTGCCATACAAACTTCTGAAGGATCTCATGCTGCACAGAATGCAACACATATTGCACTAATCCCCAAACTGATAATCTTAGCAAAATGAATTTTAATGGAAATAAGAAAACATGTTGCAAAGGAAGCTTCTCAGGAAACTCTGAAGTTAGGTTTCATATTTTGTAGCCTGGGTGACTGTATAGCACAGTGGTGTAGAATATGGATGTTTGCTGGTGTTAGACTGAAGAGAACAAAGATTGGCTGTCACTTCAAATATTGGCTGTATGCTCTTATTTTCATATCTATAAAAAGATGATGTCAGTAACTATTTTGCAAGGAGCTTGAAATGTTGTTATTGTTATGTGCTGTCAAGTCACTTACAATTAATAGAGATCCTATGTACAATAGCCCTGAAACCTGCTCTGTCTTGTGCTAACTTTAATGTTTCTAACACGTCTACACTCATTACCCCAGTCACTGAATCATTCCATTTTATAAATGGTCTTCCTCTCTTTCTCTGTCCCTCCTCCCTCCTAAGCAAGAAGGACTGGTTCCTTCTTGCAACATGCCCTAAATATGCCAGACAAAGCCATCTCAGAATCCTTGACTCCAAAGAGCAGCCTGTTTACACCCTGGCCAGGACAAACCTGTCTTTTTCTCCTAGCAGTCCATGGCATATACAACATTCTTTTCCAGCACTACAGCACAAAGACATCAATACTCTATGAGGAAAAACTCCTATATGCATGTACACAAATACCTGGAACACAATAAATGATCAGTTGTTGTTGTTATATGCCATCGAGTGTCTTGCAACTCATACCGACCCTATGTATAACAGCCTTATATCCTGTTCTATCCTGTGCCAATCTTACTGTCTCTGATACACTTACTTACATCTCCTCAGTCACTGAATCAATCCATCTCATTGAGTTTCTTCATTTCTTATGCTGTCCCTTCACCCTCCCAAGCATGGTGCCCTCTCCAATACACTCAAAGTATTACAGATTAAGCTTCAGAATCTTTACCTCCAAGGGAAAGTCAGCTGTGAAGCACCTCTCAAGAGTACTGAAGAGAACGATGTCAGGCTGGAGACTAAGGTGTGCCTGATCCGGACTATAGTCTTATCAATTACGTGCTATGCATCAGAGAGTTGGACAGTGACTAGGGATAATAGATAGAGAATTAATCCCTTTGAGCTGTGGTGCTAGAAAAGAATATACCACGGACTGCTAGGAGAACAGGTTTGTCCTGGAGAAGGTGAAGCCGGAATGCTCCTTGGAGTCAAGGATTCTGAGGCTTCATCTGACATATTTTGGGCATGTTGCAAGGAGGGACTGGTCCTTGGAGAGGGACATCATGTCTGACAGGGTAGAGGGGAGGCAAAGGAGAGGAAGACCTTCAATGAGATGGATCGATTCTGTGACTAGAGTGGTGGGAATGAATGTGTTTGAGATGGCTAGGTTGGCACAGGATAGAACAGAGTTTAGAGCTCTTGTACATAGGGCCGCTATGAGTTGCAAGTGACTCGACGTCACATAACAACAACAATAACAAGGAGCAACCTGGCTTCACCCTCTGCAGGATGAACTTGTTTGTTCTCCTAGCAGTCCATGGTTCACTCAGTACTCTTCTCCAGCACTTCAGCTCAAAGGCATTCATTCTCCTTCTATCATGCCTAGTCATTTCCCATATTTCTGATGTATAGCAAGTAATTGCTAAGACCGTGGCCTGAATGAGGCACACCTTAGTCTCCAGACTGACATCATTGCCCTTCAAGACTTTAGAGAGGTCTCTGACAACTGACTTTCCCAATTCAGTCTTTTAATTTCCTGGCTGTTGGTAACAAGAGTGT